>NW_022045453.1:0-84999 GCF_003957555.1 Calypte anna | reverse complement strand
ACACTGTGCTGCTGCAACAATCAAACTGGAGACTGGTGGAAGAAAAAATGAACCTGACACCCACGTTTGCAGATAGAAATCCGTGCCTTAGCTCGGCTCAATTTCCTAGGCAGAGGCGAGTTTATTAAATCATAGAATCATAGAATCCTTGGGGTTGGAAGGGACCTCGAAAGATCATCTAGTCCAACCCCCCCTGCCAGAGCAGGGCCACCTAGAGTACCTCGCATAGGAACGTGTCCAGGTGGGTTTTGAATGTCTCCAGTGAAGGAGACTCCACGACCCCCCTGGGCAGCCTGTTCCAGGGCTCTGTCACCCTTACAGTTAAAAAGTTAAATACATAAAAGAAAAGAAAAACTGTCTTCATGTGAGGGCAGAACTCCCTCACCCTTCCCTGAGGTGCATCCCTCCTCTCCATTGCTGATTTTCCCCTGAAGGACCTCACCAGAGAGGCTTTTCTCTGTCACAAGATTCAAGTTGCCATTGAACTCACAGATTTTATTTCCCCATTAATGACAACGCTGCCAATCCCTTTCACTCAGGGCAGAGAAGAAATAGTTACCAGAGAAGCACCTTGCTGTAAAATCTGCCTCCCCTCTAGGCACAAAATAACCCTAAATTGAGAAGACTGCACTGGCAGAAATGCACTGTGTGGAGTTATGTGCATACAGGGCCATTGAGGTCACCAAAAAGATGAGAGGGCTGGAGCACCTCTGCTATTAGGGCAAGATGAGAATCAGGGTTGCTGAGCCTGAAGAAGACATTCTTGTGGCTTTTCAGTACTTAAAGTGACTTATGAGGACCTTCAGTGATAAGGGGTTATGGTTTTCAATTCAAAAAGGGGAGATTCAGGTTGTATTAAAAGAAGAAACTCATTATAAAGTGGTGAAGCACTGGGATAAGATGCCAGAGAGGTGGGAGATGCCCAGAGGATTTTTTGCTGCTACATACCCACCCTGCTCTCTACTCCCAGCTTCAGCTGCCTTTAATGTTGGTTTTCAGAGCATTTGTAAACACCATGTTGGGAGATTTGGGCTGGCTGGCTCACAGATGGAAAAAACCAGACCATTTGTGAGCAATATGATGCCCATCATTTTGCAAATTATAGCTAAGAGCAGGGGAGGAAATAACAGCTTAGGGTGTACTTTCACAAGGCTACATCACTCCGAGGCCTTTTCTTTATATCACCAAGCTCCAAACATGTTGGAAAGCTGGGAATTCTGCTCTCCTTCCTCTTTTCAACTCAAATCATTCACGAGTGGGACCGATTTAACAGAACAGTTGTTGCAAACAGCTGTTTCAAAATGTAGAGGGTGATTTCCATAAATCCATATTCAGATCCCTCAGCTTTTCTGCAGTCTAAACAAGAAAGTTTTGTCGAGTAGCCAGGGATAGCTTTGTTGTGATGGGTGCTAAATAAATACAATTTGTTGTGGTGGGGATTGTTTGTTCCTTCCTCACAGGCTGCTGGAGGCTATTACACAGAGCAGTTTCCTTCAGAAACTCACACAAGACTGACACCTCTTCTGGAGCTGATTTTCCACAGCCTCCAAGAGCTGTAAGAAACAAACAGTGTGAAGAAAAATCTCCCAACACATGCATGAAAGCTGCATTTGCAGAAGTGAAAGGTGTCCAGCTCTTCAAATCACAGAACCACAGGTTGGGTTGGGTTGGAGGGTTTTTGAACCTTAAAAACCAGGTTTCCCAGAGAAGCTGTGGCTGCCCCAGCCCTGGCAGTGTCTCAGGTCAGGTTGGATGGGGCTGATGGGAGGTGTCCCTAACTAACACTTCCAAATGGTTCCATTCCTACAGGATCTTTTAAAACCCACACTCTGGGGAACAAACACTGGATTGTTTTGGCCAAGACCCAAGGAATAAAACCCCAGGATTTTCACTATGATAAAGACATCATGTGTTCATTTATATTATTTTTACACCTACTTGTCTGTCATTAAGCAGACAAAGCTCACAGCCATATTCATTAAGTTTCATCCTTTAGGTGCATAAACTATTCTCCCACCCCTTCTTCCTTCTTCTGGGAGTTAAAGCAGACCATTAATACTCTGTGGTTATCTGATGCAGAAACCAAAAATAAAATAAAGCCTTGCTTACTTATCATCCACTCTTTCTGCTTAGCCCCCCTTTTGCATTCTTGCAGGAAAGCAGGAGACAGAATACTAAAGCACACAAAAAATGAAAGGAAGCTGATGAGTTGTAAGACTCTGGCAGAAATTTACAGCCTCATGAATCCTTTCTGTGCTAAGACTTTGAAGGAATTGTCTTTTTTTGTGCTTCCAAAAAACCTGCAAGGATAAAATAAATGCAGAGTGATGTGTAGATTATTCCTTCCTTGGGTTGATGCTAAACTTAAATCCATTCTCCTAGCTTCAGCTTCTTTTTTTTTTTGTCTCCTCCAGCAGCCTGAGAACAAGGGCATCATGAAACAGCCCAGTTCCCAACACTGTATAAAAAGGCTCATTAAAATGCAGCTTCATTAATTATCTTTTTGCTTGAAATTAAGTTATACTGACTATCACTAGCTCAGTGCTTGGGATTCTTCAGGCATACAGAAAAGTTATTAACTCACCTCTAGAGAGTCTCTGGGGAATAGTAACAGCAAGAGGGTGATACCAAACCCTAGAGGAGATATAATGGGACACAGAAGCAGTACAAACAGTTCTTAAATAACCCCAAGTCTTACAGCACCCCTCAAGCTTCAGGTTCTGGCCAGATCGATTGAAATGCAGGGAAAGGAGCTCTGAGCTTTCCCTGGACATCATTTCCAAACTAATCCTTACATATTTGAAAACATTGATGAGGTCACCCCTCAGTCTCCTTTTCTCCAAACTAAAGAGACCCAGCTCCCTCAGCCTTTCCTCATAAGGGAGATGTTCCACTCCCTTCATCATCTTAGTAGCTCTGCGCTGGACTCTTTCAAGCACTTCCCTGTCCTTCTTGAACTGAGGGGCCCAGAACTGGACACAATACTCCAGGTGCGGCCTCACCAATGCAGAATAGAGGGGGAGGAGAACCTCTCTTGACCTACTAACCACCCCCTTTCTAATGCACCCCAGGATGCCATTGGCCTTCTTGGCCACAAGGGCACATTGCTGGCTCATGGTCATCTTCTTGTCTACCAGGACCCCCAGGTCTCTTTCACCTCCACTGCTCCCCAGCAGGTCAGCCCCCAACCTATACTGGGCCATCGTGTTGTTCTTCCCCAAATGCAAAACTCTACACTTCCCCTTGTTGAATTTCATCATGTTTCTCCCTGCCCAACTCTCCAGCCTGTCTAAGTCTCTCTGAATGGCAGCACAGCCTTCTGGTGTGTCAGCCACTCCTCCCAGCTTAGTGTCATCAGCAAACTTGCTGAGGGTACATTCTATACCCTCATCCAAGTCGTTGATGAAGATATTGAACAACACCGGTCCCAGTACCGACCCCTGAGGGACTCCACTAGTCACACACCTCCAACCAGATTCTGCCCCATTGACTACAACTCTCTGACTCCTTCCTTTCAACCAGTTCCTGATCCACCTCACTACCTGATCACCAAACCCATACTTGATCAACTTATCTACAAGGATGCTGTGAGAGACAGGCTGCCCAGGGGGGTCGTGGAGTCTCCTTCACTGGAGACATTCAAAACCCGCCTGGACACGTTCCTATGCGAAGTGCTCTAGGTGGCCCTGCTCTGGCAGGGGGGGTTGGACTAGATGATCTTTCGAGGTCCCTTCCAACCCCAAGGATTCTATGATTCTATGATCTCTGTCTCTGCCTTATCAATACTCTTAAAATACACCATTCCTGGGCTCATTGGTGCATGGTGGGATGTTGCCCCTTCTGCTATGTTCCCCTTCCCAGAAACATAATTTCTCCAAATCAGGATTTTCCTTTTTTTTTCCTCTCTCAAATCCTTGAATCCCAGACTTTGCTACCAGCATTAGCTACCTCCTTTTCCTCCACTGCCTGCTCCTGCTGCAATAGGATTGTTGTAGCTTTTAAATACAGGGGAATACAGACTCAGAAAGACTTCCCTGCCAAGCAATAAAATACTATTTGGATCCAGAATATTGGGCACAAGGAAAAATTTGGGGAAAACTGCAGTCTGGGCTTAGTTTTCAGCTTCAGTACATCCCCTATTAACTGAGCTGCCTCACTTCTGAGGGGCTGGGGACATTCTAAGGCAGCAACACAGATGGGTGCTCCTGTGAGATATTTATTAGATAGTTTCATGCTGATTTTTGGGCTGACTTTGGAAAGAAACTTCAGTGCACTTTTTGTTGACATTTTTATTCAGCAGTTAGAGACTTGGCATTTGCCATGGTGACAATTTGGGTGTGCTAAAGGTTAGGAAGATTTGCCTGGAATTCTTTCCATCCCCCCCTATTTATAAACTCTGGGAATGTGAAGCTACACACAAGACCCTTTACAAGCTCCTTGATTTTCTGAAATGCCTGAGGAGCATCCACAGGAGCTCCTCACTCACACCTACTCCAAATGCAACAGCTTCCAGCCAGCACTTCATCAGATCTTTTGCAAATGCATAGCACAAACCCTCAGTTTTTCCACTCTTTCATCACTGCACTTGGAAATGGGTCTCACCAGAGCATGTCTTGGCACTGAAATATCACACCAGCCACTAGCAGGAGTTTCCTCAGTATTCTGCACCAGAGAATCATAGAATCATAGAATTGGCTGGGTTGGAAGAGACCTCAGATATCATCGAGTCCAACCCTTGAACCACCGTTACGGTTGCTAGACCATGGCACTGAGTGCCACATCCAGGCTCTTTGGAAAGATCTCCAGACACGGAGAATCCACTACTTCCCTGGGCAGCCCATTCCAAGGGCTGATCACCCTCTCCAGAAAGAAATTCTTTCTCAGCTCCAACCTAAACCTCCCCTGGCACAACTTGAGACCCTTTGTGCCCTCTTGTCTTGCTGAGAGTTGCCTGGGAAAAGAGCCCAACCCCCCCTGGCTCCAACCTCCTTTCAGGGAGTTGCAGAGAGTGATGAGGTCTCCCCTGAGCCTCCTCTTCTCCAGCCTCAACACCCCCAGCTCCCTCAGCCTCTCCTCATAGGGTCTGTGCTCAAGTCCCTTCACCAGCCTGGTTGCCCTCCTTTGGACCTGCTCCAGGACCTCGATATCCTTCCTAAACTGAGGGGCCCAGAACTGGACATAGGACTCAAGCTGTGGCCTCCCCAGGGCTGAGCACAGGGGCAGAATCCCTTCCCTGGACCTGCTGGCCACGCTCTTCCTCAGCCAGCCCAGGATGCCATTGGCCTTCTTGGCCACCTGGCCACACTGCTGCCTCCTCTTCAGCTTCCTGGCAAGCCAGACTCCCAGCTCCCTTGCTGCAACCACTCCCTGCCCAGCCTGGAGCTCCCCAGGGGCTTCTTGTGGCCAAAGTGCAGGACCCGGCCCTTGGAATCTTCAACCTCATCCCCTTGGGATCAGCCCAACTCTCCAGTCTCTCCAGGTCCCTCTGCAGAGCCCTCCTGCCTTCCAGCTGATCCACACTTCCCCCCAGCTTAGTGTCAGCTGGGAATTTCCTGAGGATGGACTCAATGCCCTCCTCTAAATCCTCCCTCAAGATATTAAACAGCACTGGGCCCAACACTGATCCCTGGGGGACACCACTAGTGACTGGAAAAAGATGGAATGCTTCACGAATTTGCGTGTCATAGCTAAATCATAACTAGGAAACTTCCTAACTAAAAATTCATAGCTAAATCATAATTAAAAAAAAAAAAAAAAAAAGGAAATTAGAATGAACACAAGCATTTAGATGTGACTTCAGGAGGTGTTATGAGAGCTCCCTTAAATAAAGGTTAATTTTCTGTTCTTACTAAGAGAAGCTCTGCTGGCAGAAGGCTCCAGAAATTCAGCCAAACATTTGAAAACATCTCAGTGGCTGCTTCTGAGTAACCTTGGAGCAATTTGCAGACTTATCTCCCTGGGGTAAGTTTGGATCAGTGCATGAGCTACACTAATTATTTACTTGGTGTCAAACCTCCAGCTTCTAAACCTTCTTGAAGCTGCATTTCCCCAGCCAGCCAGAAGCAGCCACACAGCTGGTTTACAGGAGTCATTATTGCTCTTGTAGCAGCTGTGCACAGGTTAGGATTTCACCTTCAAACTGGACAGGGAAGGGAGGGAAGTTTGGGAGGGTGGAGAGAAATTTTGGTGGATAATGGGTTTATTTGCAGCATTTCCTTGGTTTTATACATGTTTAATCTTACACAGAGAAATTATAACTCTGAAATGTCTTGATCTTAGCCTGCTTTGTATTGGTCTGATGCCACCACTGCTGTGAAGTTTCTTTATAAAACAAAGACTGAAATTCCACCTCAATCTGTTGACACAGTTGTGGGTTATTTACACAAACCCTACAGAAGGTCTCCCCTCAGCCTCTTCTGCTCCAAACTCAACATTCCCAATTTCCTCAGCTGCTCCTGGGCAGACTTCTTCTCCAGCCCCTTCCCCAGCTCTATTCCCTTCTCTGGACACACTCCAACCCCTCAATGTCATGAGGGGCCCAGAATGACCCCAGGATTTGAGGTCTGGCCCCACCAAACCCAAGTTGTACTTCCAGAACCATTACTGATGGTTTCCTCAGGCTGTTTTGGAGATGCACAGGAGTCATTTTCCTCAGGCAGGAAATTGAAGTTGCTCAGTTGTTTCTACTAAAGGTACCCAGGCATATCAGAATGAATTTCCCAGAGACAAAACCACAGCTAAATTTGAAACGGTTTACAATTACCAAAATGTTTTGATTTTCTATCAATAACTTAACTGCCTGTAGTTTTTAATTTCACACACTATCAAGTTGCCTTGCAACCCCCAGAATCTGCATCTTAATATATTACATGGAAGAAAATATGCTATAAAATTATGTTGACACAGTTACAGGAATTGTTTCAGGCCAATCTGCTCTGCTTACTCTTGTGTTAATTTTTTATTTCTTTGTATCTCTAAAAAAAAAAAAAATAAAATATTTTTATATCTTTAACTCTGGCCTTAATTAAATCTAAGTACTGTCCAGTGAGCTAAATTCCTACTGGGTATGGAGACCCAGCATGCTGCTGCAGCTCTAAGGAGAGAAGATTGCTCCCAAGAGGGATGGGTAAGACCTCTGCTTGCTTTAGTATCCTGCTAATAACTGGGATTTTCTGGCCTCAGAATCTATCCCAGTGTTTTGTCCTGGTGTGGAAACCCCCCCCCCCATTTTTCAGTGGACACCAGAGCAGGACTGAATCATAGAATTAGCCGGGTTGGAAGGGACCTCAGAGATCATCTAGTCCAACCCTTGACCCACCGGAGCAGTTGCTAGACCATGGCACTGAGTGCCACATCCAGTCTTTTTTTAAATGTCTCCAGGGACGGAGAATCTACCACCTCACCGGGCAGTCCATTCCATAGCCTGATCACCCTCTCCGTGAAGAAATTCTTTCTAATATCTAACCTAAACCTCCCCTGGCACAACTTAAGACTGTGTCCTCTTGTCTTGTTGAAGGTCGTCTGTGAAAAGAGTCCAGTTCCCACCTCGCTACAGCCTCCTTTCAGGGAGTTGTAGACAGCAATGAGGTCTCCCCTGAGCCTCCTCTTCTTCAGGCTGAACAGCCCCAGCTCTCTCAGCCTCTCCTCATAGGGCCTGTGCTCGAGTCCCTTCACCAGCCTGGTTGCCCTCCTTTGGACCTGTTCCAGGACCTCTACATCCTTCTTAAACTGAGGGGCCCAGAACTGGACACAGTACTTGAGGTGTGGCCTAACCAGCGCTGAGTACAGGGGCAGAATCCCTTCCCTGGACCTGCTGGTGACGCTGTTTCTGATACAGGCCAGGATGCCATTGGCCTTCTTGGCCACCTGGGCACACTGCTGGCTCATGTTCAGTTTCTTGTCAATCCAGACTCCCAGCTCCCTTTCTGCCTGGCTGCTCTCCAGCCACTCTGTCCCCAGCCTGTAGCGCTGCATGGGGTTGTTGTGGCCAAAGTGCAGGACCCGGCACTTGGCCTTGTTGAACCTCATCCCGTTGGAATCGGCCCAGCTCTCCAGTCTGTCCAGGTCCCTCTGCAGAGCCCTCCTGCCTTCGAGTTGGTCCACACTTCCTCCCAGCTTGGTGTCATCTGCGAATTTGCTGATAGATACCAAGTGAAGAAAACACCTTCTTAGTGCTTTTTGCCCCATTTGAGGTTTGCTAAATCTGCTTTTTCCTCCTCTGATGGAGCTCTCCTTCATCTACTCCATCTCTCACAACTCCTGGAAGCACCAGAGCCAGTGGGGATCACTTCCCTCACCCACTAGTGTGATTTTTGAAGGCCATACATCTTCAGCTAGCAAGCTCCCCTGACCCAGGTACATTTTTATAATAGGAATGATGAAGGATATAATTATTCATCTCCATGTTCTCATCTGAAGGAGAATCAGGAAAACAAATGGCTGCCATCAGCTTAAAATGCCAGGGCTTCATCATGCCATGTACCTCATGCAAATGTGGTGCTCTCAAATAATAAAAAAAAAAAAAAATAAAAAAAAAATCAATGATCCCAAGGACCATTTGCTTGGAAATTTATTAATATCAAGTGTGACCACGACAGTTGCTATAAATATACATCATAAAAATGCCTGGCTTTATAGAGTTCAGGAATTGGGCAATGGGTTTGCATCACTCAAAGTCAGAACTGCTGAGGAGCAGCAGGCAGGCAGGCAGCAAGATTCTGCAGCCCCCTGCCAGGCACTGAGGACATTGCTGAGCACAGAGCTTTGTTGCTGAGGTCACTGGGCAAACCAACCTGAAATGCTGATTTTTCAGCCTATTTACACCCATCTCAGGACTCATGGTCTCCAAACTGCCTCTGCAGACAGGGCTGGGTTGTCATCACCCCCCTAAAAGCTGCACGTGGATTTTTTGCTGTTGTTTTGCCAGGAGCATGGCAGTCAAGCCTTTCCCTCTTAAGTGGGAAGTATCCCTACACAAATATTATTAATTCTCAGGGATTAGCAGGATTTCCAAGCCCTCCCCAGAAATTCAGGTGGGCACTATCCCATAGCCAAATAGAAAAGGAGTTTAAAGGACAAGGAGACCTTTGAACACTTAATTTCTTCTCTTAAAAAGCAGCATAAAGAATTAAAAAACAAAACACCAAATAGCAAACGTTTAACAAATGACAGTTCTTCCTTCTGGCAGGTTTGGATACTGCTCTTATGTCTCTAGAGAGTTAAATAAAATAAAAAATGGAAATAGCAGTCAACAGGAATAGAACATTGGGCTGAGCACATAATATACCCAGAAGGAGATGGAGTGAAATCCATCTTCAAAAGTTATTCAGCTCATTCTTATAGAATCATAGAATCCTAGGGGTTAGAAGGGACCTCGAAAGATCATCTAGTCCAACCCCCCCTGCCAGAGCAGGGCCACCTAGAGCACTTCGCATAGGAACGTGTCCAGGCGGGTTTTGAATGTCTCCAGTGAAGGAGACTCCACGACCCCCCTGGGCAGCCTGTTCCAGGGCTCTGTCACCCTTACAGGAAAAAAATTTTTCCAGATATTCAACTTGAACCTCCTGTGCTCCAATTTACACCCATTACCCCTTGTCCTATCACTGGTCACCACTGAGAAGAGCCTAACTCCATCTCCCTGACACTCACCCCTTACATGTTTGAAAACATTGATGAGGTCACCCCTCAGTCTCCTTTTCTCCAAACTAAAGAGACCCAGCTCCCTCAGCCTTTCCTCATAAGGGAGATGTTCCACTCCCTTCATCATCTTAGTAGCTCTGCGCTGGACTCTTTCAAGCACTTCCCTGTCCTTCTTGAACTGAGGGGCCCAGAACTGGACACAATACTCCAGGTGCGGCCTCACCAATGCAGAATAGAGGGGGAGGAGAACCTCTCTTGACCTACTAACCACCCCCTTTCTAATGCACCCCAGGATGCCATTGGCCTTCTTGGCCACAAGGGCACATTGCTGGCTCATGGTCATCTTCTTGTCAACCAGGACCCCCAGGTCTCTTTCACCTCCACTGCTCTCCAGCAGGTCAGCCCCCAACCTATACTGGGCCATCGTGTTGTTCTTCCCCAAATGCAAAACTCTACACTTCCCCTTGTTGAATTTCATCATGTTTCTCCCTGCCCAACTCTCCAGCCTGTCTAAGTCTCTCTGAATGGCAGCACAGCCTTCTGGTGTGTCAGCCACTCCTCCCAGCTTAGTGTCATCAGCAAACTTGCTGAGGGTACATTCTATACCCTCATCCAAGTCGTTGATGAAGATATTGAACAACACCGGTCCCAGTACCGACCCCTGAGGGACTCCACTAGTCACACACCTCCAACCAGATTCTGCCCCATTGACTACTACTTCTTCCATCTCTCTGCACTACAATTCTCCTGCTTTAAAATCGTTGCCACTTACAACTTGGCACCACTAAAATTTCTTCACTGCAGGTGGATCCAGATTGTAGAAATAACCAGTTTTTCTTCTCTCTCTCCAGCCATCCTAACCTGGTCCTGGCATGCAGCATGTGTTTGGGTGGGTTATGCTGGTGGTACAGTGCAGAAAGCAAAGCTTAGAGCTTCAGAAATACATAGTTCTGCTCCTTTCCCTGCTTATTCATTCACCCTGATTATCTGGAGCTCAAAACAGTGTTAAAAAGAGAGAGCAAAGCTAAAAAGTGTCCCAGGCTGCTTAGAATTCCATGGGCATTCCCTTGCAATTCAGTGCAGATAACAGCAGATGGACACCCCAATGCCAAAGCTGACAAACATGTATAAATTCTCACAGAAGGTTTTTACAACATTTTCCAAGTGCTCCATGCCTAAATGTGAGTAATTTCATTGCAAGGGAGAGTTATGGCTGGTCCAAAGCCATATGTACACAAACCCAACCTTCTGTTTACTTCCAGTAAGTACATACCTTTTTTTTTTCCTGCATAATCTAGGTGGATAGGTTTTAAATCCAGCAGCTTTCCTAAACTTCCATCTGCACAGACATTTTCTACCCTCCTTTCTCCCACTGAGAGGCTCAGCAGTGACAAGTGATAGACACAGCTCTAGCTCAAAAATACCTTTTTGTTCTCATTAAAAGAAAACCTAAAACCACTCCACTAGTTTTACATTTTTGCCTCAACATCTGTTGCCTCACACAGCTGCCTGAGACAACTCTTTGACTCCCTTTTTGTACAAAGAAAACAGATTAAACACTACAGGTAAAACCAATCCCAGGACTGCTGAGGTTGGAAGATCTGGAGCTCAACTCCCCCAGCTCAAAGCAGAGGCAACCACAGTAGCTTGCCTAGGGCTTCTCAGCTCCTGGTTTTCATCCTAAAGACTTGGAGACTTTGAAAACCTATGAATCACTTCATTATTGCCCCTCCAGGAGAGTTAAAAAAGGTAAAAATCAGACTCAAAAGGCTTCAATCTATATTTGTGCTGTTTCTGAAAGTGTTTATGCCTGGAAATTTTCTAGGTGTCCACAAATCAAGACAACTTTCAGTCCTCTGGTGTAGTTGAAGAGATCTTAACTAAATATTGCCAACCAGCTCCATTGCCTGAAAGGAATTAAAGAAAAAAACCAAAAAAACCCCCAAAAAACCAACTTCCCAGGAGTAACCAGAGAGTTTGCATCAGCCAAGGACCATTGCTAATGAAACAGCCTCAGTTTGCAGGATTTGACACCATCCTGTGTGCTGCTCCTGGCCAAAGAGCAGGACCAAAGGATGGTTCCAGGCACCTTGGCTTGAGAGTGGAGACATAAGATGGACTTCACCATCTCATTGTGCAGGTTGGGGTAAAAGATATTTCCTCCACACCTTTAGTTTGCCAGACTGTTAAAATATAAAACTTGGGACTGGAAGTTTGGGTTTGGGGCATGAACATCTTGTTGGTCAGCAAGGAAAAGTGGTGGAGCCATGGAGAAGCAGCAGACCAAATAAAGAGAGGCTGGAGCAGAATCTAACTCAAGTCAGAGTAAAATTCTGTTATTCCTGAAACAATAAAGCCACTAAGGTCCAAACCCCATAAATATCAAGCCCAAGAGGCAAACTGTTGAGTCACTTACCTGGAAAAGCCTCTTGCCTGGTTTTCCATAAGGACACTGACAATTCTTTGACCTCTCAAAAAAAAAAAATAAATTTAAAAACACCTTTAGGGAAGGGAGCAGGGAAGGGAAGGAAGAAGGAAAGAGAAACCCTCCCAGCTTTGCCCAAACCCACTGCAAAGCCCCGTCCTTTATTAGAATGTGAGAAGCCCAGAGAGTGGTGCTGAACGGGGCTGCATCAAAATGGCGGCCGGTCACTAGTGGTGTCCCCCAGGGATCAGTGTTGGGCCCAGTGCTGTTTAATATCTTGAGGGAGGATTTAGAGGAGGGCATTGAGTCCATCCTCAGGAAATTCCCAGCTGACACTAAGCTGGGGGGAAGTGTGGATCAGCTGGAAGGCAGGAGGGCTCTGCAGAGGGACCTGGAGAGACTGGAGAGTTGGGCTGATCCCAAGGGGATGAGGTTGAAGATTCCAAGGGCCGGGTCCTGCACTTTGGCCACAAGAAGCCCCTGGGGAGCTGCAGGCTGGGCAGGGAGTGGTTGCAGCAAGGGAGCTGGGAGTCTGGCTTGCCAGGAAGCTGCAGAGGAGGCAGCAGTGTGGCCAGGTGGGCAAGAAGGCCAATGGCATCCTGGGCTGGCTGAGGAAGAGCGTGGCCAGCAGGTCCAGGGAAGGGATTCTGCCCCTGTGCTCAGCCCTGGGGAGGCCACAGCTTGAGTCCTGTGTCCAGTTCTGGGCCCCTCAGGAAGTTGAGGAAGGAGCTTGAGGTGCTGGAGCAGGTGCAGAGAAGAGCAAGGAGGCTGGGAAGGGATCCAGCAGAATTGCTGTGAGGAAGGAAGGGCTGAGGGAGCTGGGGGTGTTGAGGCTGGAGAAGAGGAGGCTCAGGGGAGACCTCATCACTCTCTCCTGTAGCGGAAGGAGCCCTTCTTGCTCCTAGGGCTGCTCCTGAGGTCTCAGGGTTTAGCCCATTCCTGGACAATGTCCTAGGGCTGTTCCTGAGGCCTCGGGATCTACCCCTTCTTGCCTGCTCCTGGGGCTCCTCAAGCTGTGGGCTTCTCCATCCTCACTGAAGAGTGAGAGCCCTCTCTGTGGCTGTCAGCTGCTCTCTTATTGGCCCCCTGCTCCTGCACATGCTCAGGAGGGAGGCCAGACACAGGTGAACCCACACCCACTCATCAATAACTCAGGGCACCTGGTCCCGTCTCACTACACTCTCCAACTCCCTGAAAGGAGGTTGGAGCCAGGGGGGGGTTGGGCTCTTTTCCCAGGCAACTCTCAGCAAGACAAGAGGGCACAAAGGGTCTCAAGTTGTGCCAGGGGAGGTTTAGGTTGGAGATGAGAAAGAATTTCTTTCTGGAGAGGGTGATCAGCCCTTGGAATGGGCTGCCCAGGGAAGTAGTGGATTCTCCGTGTCTGGAGCTCTTTCCAAAGAGCCTGGATGTGGCACTCAGTGCCATGGGCTGGGAACCACGGGGGGAGTGGATCAAGGGTTGGACTTGATGAGCTCTGAGCTCCCTTCCAACCCAGCCCATTCTATGATTAGCATAATTAGCTAATTATTTTCTGTCTGGAAACAGCAGAGCAGGGGGCAGAAGCTGTGACATTTTCATGGCACTGGAGAATTTCTTCACTGGAGCCTGCAGTGTCTGTCCTGAGCCACTTCAAGAAATGCACAGGCAGTGAGACAGAAGGGAAACCAAGAGGCTTTGCCACCCAGTGGGAAATATTTCTATTTTTTCCCCCCCTTTGGAAGGTGCAAACAGAATCCCCAAAGAAGGAAGAGCTCACAGGTGGAGCTGGGATGTTTTCCTCCAGGCCCCCTGTGCTCCATAAATTAATTTCCTATCTCTCAGGAAGAAATTCAAGCTGGTTCTGTTAAAAATATAAATATATAAATATTAGTAGGAGCCTACAATTACCAGAGATTATATTTACTTTATATTGTTAATAAAGATCTGTTTAATGCTGAGAAGGCAAGCCTCTCATGGTGTCTTTTTTACTGAAAGTCATTTTTCCACTCAGAAAAAAATCCCACAGAAAACCATCATGCAGTCTCTAGAGGCATATAAAAGAGAGTTTTCTTCTATAGATAATGAATTTAAGAACGTAAATAATCATCCCATAATATCACGTTGAAAAAAAAAAAGTATTTGCCAGCTGAATGCTGCTAGCAAAACCCCAAGTGTGGGCTCCTGAGGTGGAAAACCCAAGACCTTTTCACATGACCTTAATTTGGGCATCCCAAAAGATGGAATATAGCCCCAGCTGCCCTATTTTTAATCCATCCTGAGCCATCCTAACTATTTTTTTATTTGGTATTTTAACCCTGTGCCCCCAAATCTCTTTCTGAGAGGAGGTTGGAGCCAGGGGGGGTCGGGCTCTGCTCCCAAGGAAGAAGGGATGGGAGAAGAGGAATTGAACTGGAGGTTTAGATTGGAGCTGCCCAGGGCAGGGCTGGAGTCCCCATCATTCCTGGAGGGATTTCCAAGGCCTGGAGATGTGGTGCTGAGGGCCATGGGGCAGTGGTGGCCTTGGCAGTGCTGGGTTAAGGCTTGGACTGGGTGATCTCCAAGGTCTTTTCCAACCCAAATCATTCCATGATTCCATGAAAAGCTGAGACAAGGTTCTGTGCAGCTCAGAGGCAGCTTGGGGACAGGAGCTCTGTGCTGAGGACACTTCTCATGTGGCAGCTGAAGTGACTGTGGAGCCACCAGCATCCTGGCTTGTGTCAGCACTGTGTGGGCAGCAGGAGCAGGGCAGGGATTGTCCCCCTGTGAGGCTGCAGCCGGAATCCTGGGGTCAGTTCTGGGCCCCTGAGGACGGAGAATCTACCACCTCACCGGGCAGTCCATTCCATAGCCTGATCACCCTCTCCGTGAAGAAATTCTTTCTAATATCTAACCTAAACCTCCCCTGGCACAACTTAAGACTGTGTCCTCTTGTCTTGTTGAAGGTCGTCTGTGAAAAGAGTCCAGTTCCCACCTCGCTACAGCCTCCTTTCAGGGAGTTGTAGACAGCAATGAGGTCTCCCCTGAGCCTCCTCTTCTTCAGGCTGAACAGCCCCAGCTCTCTCAGCCTCTCATAGGGTCTGTGCTCGAGTCCCTTCACCAGCCTGGTTGCCCTCCTTTGGACCTGTTCCAGGACCTCTACATCCTTCTTAAACTAAGGGGCCCAGAACTGGACACAGGACTCAAGCTGTGGCCTCCCCAGGGCTGAGCACAGGGGCAGAATCCCTTCCCTGGACCTGCTGGTGACGCTGTTTCTGATACAGCCCAGGATGCCATTGGCCTTCTTGGCCACCTGGGCACACTGCTGGCTCATGTTCAGCTTCCTGGCAAGCCAGACTCCCAGGTCCCTTTCTGCCTGGCTGCTCTCCAGCCACTCTGTCCCCAGCCTGGAGCTCCCCATGGGGTTGTTGTGGCCAAAGTGCAGGACCCGGCACTTGGCCTTGTTGAACCTCATCCTGTTGGAATCGGCCCAGCTCTCTAGTCTCTCCAGGTCCCTCTGCAGAGCCCTCCTGCCTTCCAGCTGATCCACACTTCCCCCCAGCTTAGTGTCAGCTGGGAATTTGCTGAGGATGGACTCAATGCCCTCCTCTAAATCCTCCCTCAAGATATTAAACAGCACTGGGCCCAACACTGATCCCTGGGGGACACCACTAGTGACCGGCCGCCATTTTGATGCAGCCCCGTTCAGCACCACTCTCTGGGCCCGGCCCTCCAGCCAGTTCCTAACCCAGCACAGAGTGCTCCTGGCTGAGCCATGGCCTGACAGCTTTTCCAGGAGAATCCTAGGGGAGACGGTGTCAAAGGCCTTGCTGAAGTCCAGGCAGACCACATCCACAGCCTTCCCCTCATCCCCCAGGCAGTCACCCGATGATAAAAGGAGCTCAGGTTGCTCAGACAGGACCTGCCCTTCCTAACCCCGTGCTGGCTGGGTCTGATCCCTTGCCCATCCTGCAGGTGCTGTGGGATTGCACTGAGGATGAGCTGCTCCATAATTCTGTAATCAGTGTTAAAATGTTTGTAAGCTAGGGCAAACCGAGAAAACTTTGCTGTAAAAAAAAAAAAAAAGGGGGAAATGTAGAGAAACAAGGAGGCCAGCAGCTCGTTGAGCCTCTGGAGCAAGAAAGGCTCTTCCCGCTCCACTTCTACCCTGGAAGCGCTGTGTGGTGGCTGGAGTCCTGGAAGAGACCAGCAGCTCGTCGAGCTTCAGGAGCAAGAATGGCTCCTCCCACTACACCCTGGATCTCTTTTTTTGCTCTAAGAGAATATAGAGTGAGTGTCTCACCTCAAACACGTTTTATGCTTCATGTTAAAAAACTTCTTCAGGTATTTGTAGCTTTACATTACAGCTTTCCCTTCCTGGGGAAGGATAATAGAGAAGATTTACCAATCACTATGGAAGGGACCCAGAACCAGCAGTAATTCTTTGGTTCAGCTGACATTTGTGAACCTCTTGAGCTCAGCTGCTCTCCTGCTTTATGAGGTGCAGAACTATTTGAGGGAATTAATAACCCACTGCCTGTCTGGAATGAGAAATCTCCTTTCTTCCCACTGAAGAGACCATCTGCCCATCTCTCCTTTCTACTCCTTCAAATCGTTTTTTCCTGCTGTGTGAGCAGGGGGCTGGGTGAGAGGCTGCTTTTTGGGTTTTCCTCAGGGGCAGAGAAATAATGGAGCACTTGGAAATTAATCCTAATAACAATCCAATTAGAGTTCTGCTTCAGAAAGAGATTCAAAAAGATTGACTGACATGGAATAGAGATCAAGTGCTCGGTTTCAGAATTAGCTGGAATGCCCATGGCAGTTTTAGTTAAAAAAAAAATAGTTGCAGAACCAGAGAATCTCAGTTAAAAGAGTAATTTTACTTTAAAAAGTATCCTAAATGGGGAAAAGCATTCCCCAAACACAGAAACCAGAATCTTACACCTGGCCAGACACCTTGGAGATGATTAAATCACCAGAAATCCCAAGAGCTGTGTGAGCTGCCATCACAGGACTACAAAGCTTCACTGAAACTACCATTTTTTTTTAAAAACTCACCTTAAAGCAAATTATTTGGAGTAACTTTTACAAATTCATCACTTTGAGGGTGCTGAGCCCCTGTGCCAGGTTTCCCAGAGAAGCTGTGGCTGCCCCATCCCTGGAAGTGTTGAAGGTTGGATGGGGCTTGGAGCAACCTGGGCTGGTGGGAGGTGTCCCTGCCCATGGAAAGGGGTTGGGAATGGATGAGCTTTAGGCTCCTTTCCAACCCAAACCACTGATTCTGTGATTCTAAGGTTCATAGCCTCTAAAAAATGCACAAAAATGATTCCATATCCTGAGCTTGCTCTGCTCCTAAGGCAATTCTGGATTAATTCTAGTAAGAACATCACCATAACACTGACTCTGAAGCAGCAAGGATCACTAAGGCTCATCCTAGCTATATTTTTATTTTTTTCTCTATTTTCTTTTCCACTTGGTTGCTGAGTTCTGGCACTGAACCCACTGACTGAGCTGTAATAACTCTACCATGTCTCTTCTGCAGAGGGACCTGGACAGACTGGAGAGATGGGCTGACTCCAATGGGATGAGCTTCAACACGGCCAAGTGCCGGGTCCTGCACTTTGGCCACAACAACCCCATGGGGAGCTCCAGGCTGGGGACAGAGTGGCTGGAGAGCAGCCAGGCAGAAAGGGACCTGGGAGTCTGGATTGCCAGGAAGCTGAACATGAGCCAGCAGTGTGCCCAGGTGGCCAAGAAGGCCAATGGCATCCTGGCCTGTATCAGAAACAGCATCACCAGCAGGTCCAGGGAGGTGATTCTGCCCCTGTACTCAGCCCTGGTGAGGCCACACCTCGAGTCCTGTGTCCAGTTCTGGGCCCCTCAGTTCAAGAAGGATGTAGAGGTCCTGGAACAGGTCCAAAGGAGGGCAACCAGGCTGGTGAAGGGACTCGAGCACAGGCCCTATGAGGAGAGGCTGAGGGAGCTGGGGGTGTTGAGGCTGGAGGAGGCTCAGGGGAGACCTCATTGCTGTCTACAACTCCCTGAAAGGAGGTTGGAGCCAGGGGGGGGTTGAACTCTTTTCCCAGGCAACTCTCAGCAAGACAAGAGGGCAGGGTCTCAAGTTGTGCCGGGGGAAGTTCAGATTGGATATTAGAAAGAATTTTTTCATGGAAAGGGTGATCAGACATTGGAACGGGCTGCCTGGGGAGGTGGTGGACTCTTCGTCCCTGGAGACATTTAAAAAGCGACTCGATATGGCACTCAGTGCCAGTCTAGTGACTGTGGCGGTAGTTGATCAAGGATTGGACTAGATGATCTCTGAGGTCCCTTCCAACCCAGCCTGTTCTGTGATTCTATAATTCTATGATTCTATGATTCAAAACGCAGGGAAGCTTTAGGAAAAACCCCTCAGTTCCATCCCATTGCCTCCCTGAGACTCCCACTTTGGGTTTTATTGCTGCTCTGAACTTCACAGCTGAATAGCTCCATCACTTGTAAAAAAAAAAAAAAAAAATCCCTTTTTTCAGGCTTTTCCCAGCATTTTCCAGCAGGGAAGCTACTCCAGGGGTATGTTAGGAGTTTGCAAAGAGGATTAGTTGAGCAGATTTACTCTGTGTACAGCTGGGAGCACGTGAATTCAGATCAAATGGATGGAAATAAATAAAAAAGTGAACAAAACAATGAAGCAGGAACAGCTCTAGTGGAATCTGGTGTTTCCCCCTTCCAGCTTGAGATTAATTAATGCTTCTCCTTCAAGTAGAAACCAAATGGTGCAAATTATTCCTTGGCTGTTGCATCTTTTCTTGGAGTGAAGCATCTCCCTGAGCTGGATTTTACTTTCAGCCTGAAAACCATTTTGCTCAGGAAAAAAAGTGCTCTAAGTGTTCTTTTTAAACAAAGGCTGCTCTGCCAGAACCATTTCTACTCAGAGTAAGTTCCACTGCCACCAAAATAATCCCAAATACCATTTGGTACCAAGGTATCTGCCCTGAGCTGCTGGGGAGTTGCTTTTCCTGCTGACCCCCTACCCCAGGGCATCTCCTCTGCCTTCTACTCAACCATCTTCACCCTAAAACACATTTTTGCACCTCTCCAACCCCCATTTTGCTTACAAAGCCATCCATATTTTATTTAGTGCTTGAATTAGAAAGCACTGCCATAAGCACATCCTTCCCCACCTTCTCCTTCCCCAAATCCTTTGCTTTTCACCTGGGCTCCCACTGAAGAGGAGGCAGCAGTGTGGCCAGGTGGGCAAGAAGGCCAATGGCATCCTGGGCTGGCTGAGGAAGAGCGTGGCCAGCAGGTCCAGGGAAGGGATTCTGCCCCTGTGCTCAGCCCTGGGGAGGCCACAGCTTGAGTCCTGTGTCCAGTTCTGGGCCCCTCAACTCAGGAAGTTGAGGAAGGAGCTTGAGGTGCTGGAGCAGCTGCAGAGAAGAGCAAGGAGGCTGTGAAGGGATCCAGCAGAATTGCTGGGTGGAAGGAAGGGCTGAGGGAGCTGGGGGTGTTGAGGCTGGAGAAGAGGAGGCTCAGGGGAGACCTCATCACTCTCTCCTGTAGCGGAAGGAGCCCTTCTTGCTCCTAGGGCTGCTCCTGAGGTCTCAGGGTTTAGCCCATTCCTGGACGATGTCCTAGGGCTGTTCCTGAGGCCTCGGGATCTACCCCTTCTTGCCTGCTCCTGGGGCTCCTCGAGCTGTGGGCTTCTCCATCCTCACTGAAGAGTGAGAGCCCTCTCCGTGGGTGTCAGCTGCTCTCTTATTGGCCCCCTGCTCCTGCACATGCTCAGGAGGGAGGCCAGACACAGGTGAACCCACACCCACTCATCAATAACTCAGGGCACCTGGTCCTGTCTCACTACACTCTCCAACTCCCTGAAAGGAGGTTGGAGCCAGGGGGGGGTTGGGCTCTTTTCCCAGGCAACTCTCAGCAAGACAAGAGGGCACAAAGGGTCTCAAGTTGTGCCAGGGGAGGTTTAGGTTGGAGCTGAGAAAGAATTTCTTTCTGGAGAGGGTGATCAGCCCTTGGAATGGGCTGCCCAGGGAAGTAGTGGATTCTCCGTGTCTGGAGATCTTTCCAAAGAGCCTGGATGTGGCACTCAGTGCCATGGGCTGGGAACCACGGGGGGAGTGGATCAAGGGTTGGACTTGATGAGCTCTGAGCTCCCTTCCAACCCAGCCCCTTCTGTGACTCTATGATTCTATGCAGGATGCAGAGCAGGCAGGGATGCAGGATACAGGATGCAGGATGTAGGATACAGGCAGGAGCTGGGCCCATGGCTTGGGCTGCACCGACCTCTAGAGGCTCCCTCCTGATGGGCACAGCAGCTATTCCCGGGATGGAGAGGGAGGAAAAGGGATCCTTCCCCCTTCAGCTTCCCTACTCCCTGTGCTCTATCACAGCTGTGATTCTGACCTTGGAACTCCTAGGGGAAGTCTCCAGGGAAGTTAAGCTCAGGTTGCTTTTATTTCTGAGCTTTCTGATTAATAAAGCCCCTGGGTGCTGGGAGCAGACTGAGGATTTCCCCTGTTAGACATGGTGTAACACCCCCTGTGCAAACTGGGTGCTGAGGAAGGAAGAAATCAGTTTGGTTTCAAAGCCAGAACCATCAAATCCCAGACTGGTTAGGGGCAGCATTTAAAGCTCATCCAGTTCTGGAGCTGTGCTGGGAGCAGACTGAGGATTTCCCCTGTTAGACAGGAAGGTTTTCAGGAGCATTCCTGAGCATCTCCTGCTGGGATTTCTTCCTAAACTCTCTATTTTTCAGCTTCCAAACTGTGGACAACTTGAGCAGGAAGCATTTCAGATGTTATCAGAAAATCCCAAACTGGTTTGGGTTGGAAGGGATCTTAAAGTCCATTCCCAACCCTTTTCCATGGGCAGGGACACCTCCCACCAGCCCAGGTTGCTCCAAGCCCCATCCAACCTTTCCTGAGACACTGCACGGGCTGGGGCAGCCACAGCTTCTCTGGGAATCCTGGCACAGGGGCTCAGCACCCTCCAGGTGAATAATTTTTTCCCTATTTATGTCCCTAAAGCTTCTGCTGTAACTTCTGTGGATCTCCTCTCCAAAGGGATCAAATCCACCTCTCTGGAGAACTGGCTCCCCCCTTGTGGCTGAGAAGTTGGAGTCCTTCAGAGGACAAAGGAGGAAGGTGGAAAAAGAGCATTTAAGGTAAAAATTAAAACCATCTGCCTAAAAGCTGCAATTTGCCACTCTTTAAAAAGTAGGAAAAGCCTTCAAGAAAAACAAAAAAAAGGATTTGGTCTCAGATTGTTCCTTTTTTACAAACTTGAGGGTCTTTTCCCACAGGAACAAAGAAGGTTTTTGCCAGAGTTGGGGTCACAGAGCTGGTGTTTTGGTTTCTAAACTCAGAGCTCTTGGCAAAGAAGTTCCCATCCCATCCCATCCACTCCCTGGTCAAGGAAAACCAGAGATTATTCCATCCACACCACAACTTTTCAGCTGCTTGGAATATAGTTATTTATTTCTCTTTACAGTGCTGACTGAAGAAATGTACAGGTGCTTCCCACCCATAGGTATAAAAATCTGTTTATATACAGAGTCACAATAATCTTTCATTGGGAAATTGTTCTGTTCTCCTGATCTGTCCTTTAGGAAAAAAAAAAAAACCCACAGGAAAACCAAAAATATTCAGTACAGGCAATAGAATTCCAGTAGGTTTGCAACCTGGCATCCAAAAGCTCAGCTTTAGGTGAAGGGTAACATTGGATACTTAAAAAAGGACTTTGAAGTCGTAGGACACAAAATAAAGTTGCTTTTCAAATAAGATATATACATCAAAAAATAGGAGTCTAAAAAAGGCATTGGTTTTTAATGCTATTAGAAAGCTCTAGAAATGTGCACAGGGCTGGTTCTTCTTAGCATGAAAGACCAAAGGAGAAAAGTGCCTCTGTCTTTTAGGAAGTTCCTCCTGGGAGAAGTCAGTTAAAAGTACCTGGAAAAAAGAACAAAATTAATCCTTTGGGAGAAGGAAAAGCTGCTGGTGGAGTCAAGTGACTCAGGGGAGGCAGGTGAGGTCTAGATCCATGGTAAAATCCCTTCATAAAGAGCTCAGAAATAGGTAAGAAAAAATTAACCCAACCTAAGTAGCACAAGCCAAGCCCACAAGGTGTTTTTAACATCCCTCCCAGTGCTTCAGTGCAGCCTGAAATCTGAATTTTTGGCTTTTAAATACAGCAGAATGTGCACAGAAATATTTATATACAAGAAGATCAGACTGGAATATGGGTCTATATAAAAGAAAAAATCTTCTGAGTCTAATTCAAGCCACAAAGGCAAGAAAAAACCCCCAAAAAAGGAGTTTTAGAGAACCTGCTTTTAAGAAACACAACCACAAGGTGTTTTTAACATCCCTTCCAGTGCTTCAGTGCAGCCTGAAATCTGAGTTTTTGGCTTTTAAATGCAGCAGAATGTGCACAGAAATATTTATAGAGAAGGAGATCACACTAGAATATGGGTCATTATAAAGAAAAAATCTTCTTTAAGTCTAATTCAAGCCACAAAGGCAAGAAAAAACCCCCAAAAAGCAGTTTTATAGAACATGGAAACAACTCAGGAGCTCCCAAGCTGCTGAAACTTAAGGTTTATTAATCCAGCTGATTTCTGCCAAGTGTGCAAATGAGCCCACTTGTGATGCTCTGACTGAACACTTCCAAAGGAAAAAATCCAAAGGGAAAAGTTGGTTCTCAACAAAGTTTTGAAGTTTCACCTCTTCCACCAACGTTCTGTCTTGATTTCTTTATCCATAATCAGGTTTTTAAAGGACAAATACTCAGAAATAAAGAATTTAAGGGTAAATTCAAGTGAGATGCCAGGAGCCTGGAAAACATCAGGAATATGGGGGCTGTGAAGTGCCCAGTAAATAACAGTGCAAAGAGCTCTCAGCCACAAGTTCCTGATCAAACTTCTCTTCACACTGAAGATAAAATGACAAAACTGCACCAGCCAGGAGTACTCAGGGGCTGGTAGGGGTGGTAGAAATAGATTTGGTTTCTCATTCTAATTTTCTATAGCAAAGAAAAAGAGCTTTTTAAGATTACAGAGACTCCAGAGAGAAGCTGCAGTTGTTCCAAGTCCTCATGAGGTGTTACAACCCCTCAGAGCTGAGCTCAGGGGACACAAAGGAAGGAATTGTCATTTTTCTACCTGGACTTCAGCAAGGCCTTTGACACCGTCTCCCCTAGGATTCTCCTGGAAAAGCTGTCAGGCCATGGCTCAGCCAGGAGCACTCTGTGCTGGGTTAGGAACTGGCTGGAGGGCCGGGCCCAGAGAGTGGTGCTGAACGGGGCTGCATCAAAATGGCGGCCGGTCACTAGTGGTGTCCCCCAGGGATCAGTGTTGGGCCCAGTGCTGTTTAATATCTTGAGGGAGGATTTAGAGGAGGGCATTGAGTCCATCCTCAGGAAATTCCCAGCTGACACTAAGCTGGGGGGAAGTGTGGATCAGCTGGAAGGCAGGAGGGCTCTGCAGAGGGACCTGGAGAGACTGGAGAGTTGGGCTGATCCCAAGGGGATGAGGTTGAAGATTCCAAGGGCCGGGTCCTGCACTTTGGCCACAAGAAGCCCCTGGGGAGCTCCAGGCTGGGCAGGGAGTGGTTGCAGCAAGGGAGCTGGGAGTCTGGCTTGCCAGGAAGCTGAAGAGGAGGCAGCAGTGTGGCCAGGTGGCCAAGAAGGCCAATGGCATCCTGGGCTGGCTGAGGAAGAGCGTGGCCAGCAGGTCCAGGGAAGGGATTCTGCCCCTGTGCTCAGCCCTGGGGAGGCCACAGCTTGAGTCCTGTGTCCAGTTCTGGGCCCCTCAGCTCAGGAAGTTGAGGAAGGAGCTTGAGGTGCTGGAGCAGGTGCAGAGAAGAGCAAGGAGGCTGGGAAGGGATCCAGCAGAATTCCTGGGAGGAAGGAAGGGCTGAGGGAGCTGGGGGTGTTGAGGCTGGAGAAGAGGAGGCTCAGGGGAGACCTCATCACTCTCTGCAACTCCCTGAAAGGAGGTTGGAGCCAGGGGGGGGTTGGGCTCTTTTCCCAGGCAACTCTCAGCAAGACAAGAGGGCACAAAGGGTCTCAAGTTGTGCCAGGGGAGGTTTAGGTTGGAGCTGAGAAAGAATTTCTTTCTGGAGAGGGTGATCAGCCCTTGGAATGGGCTGCCCAGGGAAGTAGTGGATTCTCCGTGTCTGGAGCTCTTTCCAAAGAGCCTGGATGTGGCACTCAGTGCCATGGGCTGGGAACCACGGGGGGAGTGGATCAAGGGTTGGACTTGATGAGCTCTGAGCTCCCTTCCAACCCAGCCAGTTCTGTGATTCTATGATTTTGCAGGTGATTACAAAAATTTTTTAAAGCAAGTGTTTGGCAAATCAACAGCTCAGCCCTGTGGCCATGTGTGAGACACAAGAAGATGCCTTGGAAAATAACTTCAGAGAGGGACTATCCGTGTGAAAAAGAAGATGAAGTTTCAGGGAGTCATTAGGTGATCTCCCTAACTTAGAATTGGAAGAGGGAAGTTACTGGGAGTGCTCTGCTCCAGTGTCACAGCAAGCAGGAGGTGCCAGAAAATTCACCTTGTTCTAAAACAGGGGCTTTGCTGCAAAAAGGGATCAAACCCACTCTGCTTTGCCTCCCTGCTCCCTGAGGAGCATTTCAGGAGAGGATGTTCCTGTCCCTGTTCCCAAACCCCCCTCAGTGCTCTGCTGAGCCCCTGTGTGTGACACTGCTGAGCGATGGCAGGGGCTGGGACAGAGCCACCTCAGGGGGTGGCTCCAGGAGACCTCACCCACCTGGTTTCTTTTTTATGCTTCCTCTCCATTATCCATTTCCACATCTAGATCTTTTGTTGTGTCAGCTGCTCGGGACAAAATGTCTGCCATGAGGGCTTCCTCCAGCTTCTTACGCACTTGTTGCACCCGCTCCTCTTGTTTCCTGAGAAAACAGAAGGGAAGAAAGGGCAGAAACATCAATCCTCCCTCCATACTGGGAAACTGGGAGCACAACACTTCCAGTAATGCCTCAGGACTGGTTTCTCAGCCCTTCCTTTCCCTCAGAACAGAGCAGGAGAGAATTGCTCCAGGTGGAAGCAGCCTACAAGGCTGCGTGAAAATCAAGGATGGGAGGAGATTCCCAGGGTTAACCCTGTACAAGAGACCTGAAACCATCTCCCTCCTGCCCAGCTTGAAGGTGTGCACACCAGGAACACCTCCAGAGCACACTGGGACAATGAGGAGCTTTGCAAGGACCAACCCCAAAAACCAACCTGGAGAACCAACCCCAAGGACCAAATTGGAGAAGCAACTCCAAGAAGCAACCCCAAGAATCAAGCCCAAAAACCAACTCCAAGAACCAGCTCCAAGAACCAACTCCAAGGACCAACTCCAAGGACCAACTCCAGGGACCACCTCAAAGACCAACTCCAAGAACCAACCCCAAGGTCCAGCTCCAAGAACCAACCCCAAGAACCAACCCCAAGGACCCACCCCAAGGACCAACTCCAAGAACCAACCCCAAGAATCAACCCCAAGAATCAACCCCAAAAACCAACTCCAAGAACCAACTCCAAGAGCCAACTCCAAGGACCAACTCCAAGGACCAACTCCAAGGACCAGCTAAAAGAACCAGCTCCAAGAACCAACTCCAAGAACCACCTCAAAGACCAACTCCAAGAACCAACCCCAAGGACCAGCTCCAAGAACCAACCCCAAGAACCAACCCCAAGAACCAACTCCAAGGACCAACTCCAAGGACCAGCTCCAAGAGCCAACTCCAAGGACCAACTCCAAGGACCAACTCCAAGGACCAACTCCAAGAATCAACTCCAAGAATCAACTCCAAGAACCAACCCCAAGAACCAACTCCAAGAACCAACTCCAAGAGCCAACTCCAAGGACCAACTCCAAGGACCAACTCCAAGGACCAACTCCAAGAACCAGCTCCAAGAACCAGCTCCAAGAACCAACCCCAAGAACCAACTCCAAGAACCAACCCCAAGGACCAACCCCAAGGACCAACTCCAAGGACCAACTCCAAGGACCAACTCCAAGAACCAACTCCAAGAACCAACTCAAGAACGAACTCCAAGGACCAACTCCAAGGACCAATCCCAAGAGCCAACTCCAAGGACCAACTCCAAGGACCAACTCCAAGAACCAGCTCCAAGAACCAGCTCCAAGAACCAACCCCAAGAACCAACTCCAAGAACGAACCCCAAGGACCAACTCCAAGAACCAACCCCAAGAATCAACCCCAAGAATCAACCCCAAAAACCAACTCCAAGAACCAACTCCAAGAGCCAACTCCAAGAACCAACTCCAAGAACCAACTCCAAGGACCAACTCCAAGGACCAACTCCAAGAACCAGCTCCAAGAACCAGCTCCAAGAACCAGCTCCAAGAGCCAACTCCAAGAACCAACTCCAAGAACCAACTCCAAGAACCAACTTGGAGAAGCAACTCCAAGTCCCATAGTCCCCACAGGGGAAGAACCTCACTCTTCCCTTTTCTTCCTCTTTTCCCTCCTCCCCATCTATTCAGCCCTCTCTCCCAGTCAGTGCTGCATTTCAGCAACTTCTCCTGAAACCAAGGTTTGCTTCCCTGGAGAAAACTCATTAAAAAATATTAGTTTGGTATCAATTTAAATATTTAAATTGAAGAGATTTTGGTTCAATGTTTAGTTTGGAAGGTAAAACTCAGCCTTCAGATGTTACCAGCAGACAAGAAGTCCTCTTCTGAAGCTTTCCCAAGACAACACAGATCTTATATCAAACCCAGTTTGGGGTTTTGGGTTTTTTTAACATAAAAATCCACTTGTTCTCTCAAGCCTAAAATCTCTAAGCAAAATCTATGCTTAAAAATGGCCAGAACTCTTTAATGCCTCAAACTCCCTGTGGTTATTTAGGATGGCAGGGGAGATACAAAGAGCATCACATCTTAGAAGGGCGGGAAAAATATCCAAGAAGCCTCTTGAGGAGCATCAGCCTCCAGGGTTGCTCTGTTCTACCACTTCAGAGGAGTCTCTCTGCCTGCAGAGCTAGCAAAAGGAAAGGAAAAAAATATAAAGAAATTGTTTTCTATCTTCCAGCTGTTTTCTACCCTTCTTTTTTCTCTTCAATGTCCAGCTTGCTCTCCCACACCTCCTGCTTTTCAATGCCAGGAGAGAAATCTTTGAAATCCTGGGGCAGACAACAGAACAAAAGCAAAGATGTTTTATCTCTTTTACAGAAACCTGTGTGACAAAGGAGAAATCAAAGTCTGAGGTAGCAAATTCAGTAGTTAATTGAATGAAAGTTGTTTCAAGCCCACATATAAGCTGAATTTTAGGTATTTTTTAAAAAGAACAGGAATAAAAATGTGCAGCTGCTCAGTTCTGAGCAAGGGAAAGGGCTGTGGGAACCTGAAAGGTGGGATTTATACAAATGATTTATCTGCTTGAGGAAAAAAGATCTCCTGAAAATGGTAAAGCTGTAGAAAATCCCCCTAAAAAGACATTTAGGAAGAATGAAAGGCTGGGTTATGAAGTAGAAGAGAGCTCTGAGTCAAAAAATGGATGTTATAATATGCTGCAAAACTTCATCCAGCTAAGAACAACCAGAAAAATCATCCACCCATTTGTTATTTCCAGATTATATCATTCCCAACCTCACCCCCAAAGCAAGGGACTGGTTAAAGCTTTTATTTAGCAGGGACACACAGGAGGCAAAGTGACAAACAAGCACTGGACAGGAAAGAAGCTCCAAAAAGAAGATGCAAAGCAGCTTCTCAAGCCAAAAGAACTCACAGACTCAACCTGGGAGCAGCCAATTGATTGGGAATTCTAAAAACCTGCCTCAGGAGGCCAAAATCTGGGTGTAAAGACCACAGGGAAGCAGAATGTACTCATTTGATGGGCTTATCTTTCACAGGACTGGCACTAAAAAGGCCAGAACTACTCAGAAGGTGAGGAAATAAAGAGGTGCTTGTCCCTGGTGCTCAGGAACCATGGTGGCTTCTGAGCCAGGCATTTATGGGAAGTTTTTTAGTGTTTTTCCAGGGAATGTGTTGAACCCAAAGAGGAATTTTTGCATTTGACTCTGAGTAGGAAAGAGCTTTGCCACCATTGTATGATCAGGAACACTTCAGAGTTCCACATGAGATAATTAACTTGATGGAGACAGAAAATGGAAGGAAAGAAGAGAAAGGAAGGGAAAGGAAAGGAAAGGAAAGGAAAGGAAAGGAAAGGAAAGGAAAGGAAAGGAAAGGAAAGGAAAGGAAAGGAAAGGAAAGGAAAGGAAAGGAAAGGAAAGGAAAGGAAAGGAAAGGAAAGGAAAGGAAAGGAAAGGAAAGGAAAGGAAAGGAAAGGAAAGGAAAGGAAAGGAAAGGAAAGGAGAAGAGGAAGAAGGGGAAGGAAAAAAGGGAAAGGAAAAAGGAAAGGAAAGGAGAAGAGGAAGAAGGGGAAGGAAAAAAGGGAAAGGAAAAGGGAAAGCCAAAGGAAAAGGAAAAGGAAAAGGAAAAGGAAAAGGAAAAGGGGGGAAGGGGAAGGGGAAGGGGAAGGGGAAGGAAAAGGGGAAGGAAAAGGGGAAGGAAAAGGGGAAGGAAAAGGGGAAGGAAAAGGGGAAGGAAAAGGGGAAGGAAAAGGGGAAGGAAAAGTGGAAGGAAAAGGGGAAGGAAAAGGGGAAGGAAAAGGGGAAGGAAAAGGGGAAGGAGAAGGAGAAGGAGAAGGAGAAGGAGAAGGAGAAAGGAGAAGGAGAAGGAGGAAGGAGGAAGGAGGAAGGAGGAAGGAGGAAGGAGGAAGGAGGAAGGAGGAAGGAGGAAGGAGGAAGGAGGAAGGAGGAAGGAGGAAAGGAGGAAGGAGGAAGGAGGAAGGAGGAAGGAGGAAGGAGGAAGGAGGAAGGAGGAAGGAGGAAGGAGGAAGGAGGAAGGAGAAGGAGGAAGGAGAAGGAGAAGGAGAAGAAGGAGAAGGAGAAGGAGAAGGAGAAGGAGAAGGAGAAGGAGAAGGAGAAGGAGAAGGAGAAGGAGAAGGAGAAGGAGAAGGAGAAGGAGAAGGAGAAGGAGAAGGAGAAGGAGAAGGAGAAGGAGAAGGAGAAGGAGAAGGAGAAGGAGAAGGAGAAGGAGAAGGAGAAGGAGAAGGAGAAGGAGAAGGAGAAGGAGAAGGAGAAGGAGAAGGAGAAGGAGAAGGAGAAGGAGAAGGAGAAGGAGAAGGAGAAGGAGAAGGAGAAGGAGAAGGAAGGCACTACTGACCATGAGTACAGCTTGATGTCTTTCTCTTGGGAAAGAAAACGTGGATTCTGACTCAGACCAGAGTGAACATTTTATGTTGACCACAAAGAGAAAATCAAAGTTTTCTTTTTTTTTTTTTCTTCAAGTTCCTGAACTAATCAGCAGGTACAAGAAGCACATTTTGCTTCTGTTCTCTCCAGCAAGGAATCTCCTTTAATTCCACTTGCTTTTTATTCTTTTTTTTTCTCCAAGGCTTCAGAGAACTTACCTAATGTCATCATCTGTGACTATGAAAGCTTTGCAGAGGGGCTGAGACGTGTTGAGCCAGACTGCTGGGTTCTTCTCCACAGCTGCAGAGAGCTGCCCTGTGATGGGGGCAGAACTGGTGTGCAGGGCACTAGCAACAGCTGACAGGAGGGTATCATCATTGTTACCAGGGCCAACTCCTGAAAAAAAGAGTTCCCAGCAGAATCTGAGCAGCTAAACCCAACTTCTTCCAACTGGCTTTGGCATTTCAGTGCTCAAAAAGCAGCTGAATTGTTCAAACTGGCTGTTTCTGGCAATTAAATCACAAATTTGTCAGGCATCTAGTCCACTAGTTTCTTTGCAGCTTCATGGAATTAACCCTCACCAGCTTCAGTGCTCCAAAGTTTTAGATTTATTCTGGAAAATCAAACACTGGAGTTTTTCCCAACACTCCAGTTCCCAAAAAAACCCTCCCAAGCTAAGGCACAAAGTTATTAATGCTGAACTATGACTTGGAGGGATTCTGGATCAACTTTCAGCAAGGAAAAATGGAGTTCTGAAGTAGGGTTTCTATCAAGTGAATTAAAAAACAACTTTTATTTGGGGATTTTGCCAGCAAGAAGATTTACACTTAACTTCATCTGACCAGAAACTGAAAGAGCACCAAGAATTCCCTGATTTGGGAGGATTTTACTGCAGTAAATGAAGACACAATACCTTGAAGACCTTTAGGTAGCTCCATGGATTTTATGATTTGTTCACTGACATCAGATGCACTCAGGCCTTGTAGCCTCTTCTCCCAGAAAAGCTGAGAAAGAGAAAACAAGATTGGTCATTTAATTAAAAAAAAAAAAAACCACCTAAATCAGCTCGAGGAAATCAAAAGCATCCGTGCTCAAAAGAGCATGATAAAAGCTAAACATCTGGAAATAAAAATCTTTCCAGTTTGGGGAAGAAATACAGAATAAATCCACATTTATTTTGGTTTATTGAACATGTTTCCATTTCTCACAGAAATCATGGCACAGATTTCCCTGACTCATCCTGGAGATTGGCCACAGCCACTCTTAGAATCATAGAATCATAGAATCATAGAATCACAGAATTAGCCGGGTTGGAAGGGACCTCAGAGATCATCTAGTCCAACCCTTGACCCACCGGAGCAGTTGCTAGACCATGGCACTGAGTGCCACATCCAGTCTTTTTTTAAATGTCTCCAGGGACGGAGAATCTACCACCTCACCGGGCAGTCCATTCCATAGCCTGATCACCCTCTCCGTGAAGAAATTCTTTCTAATATCTAACCTAAACCTCCCCTGGCACAACTTAAGACTGTGTCCTCTTGTCTTGTTGAAGGTCGTCTGTGAAAAGAGTCCAGTTCCCACCTCGCTACAGCCTCCTTTCAGGGAGTTGTAGACAGCAATGAGGTCTCCCCTGAGCCTCCTCTTCTTCAGGCTGAACACCCCCAGCTCTCTCAGCCTCTCCTCATAGGGCCTGTGCTCGAGTCCCTTCACCAGCCTGGTTGCCCTCCTTTGGACCTGTTCCAGGACCTCTACATCCTTCTTAAACTGAGGGGCCCAGAACTGGACACAGTACTCGAGGTTTGGCCTCACCAGCACTGAGTACAGGGGCAGAATCACCTCCCTGGACCTGCTGGTGACGCTGTTTCTGATACAGGCCAGGATGCCATTGGCCTTCTTGGCCACCTGGGCACACTGCTGGCTCATGTTCAGTTTCTTGTCAATCCAGACTCCCAGGTCCCCTTCTGCCTGGCTGCTCTCCAGCCACTCTGTGCCCAGCCTGTAGCGCTGCATGGGGTTGTTGTGGCCAAAGTGCAGGACCCGGCCCTTGGAATCTTCAACCTCATCCCCTTGGGATCAGCCCAACTCTCCAGTCTCTCCAGGTCCCTCTGCAGAGCCCTCCTGCCTTCCAGCTGATCCACACTTCCCCCCAGCTTAGTGTCAGCTGGGAATTTCCTGAGGATGGACTCAATGCCCTCCTCTAAATCCTCCCTCAAGATATTAAACAGCACTGGGCCCAACACTGATCCCTGGGGGACACCACTAGTGACCGGCCGCCATTTTGATGCAGCCCCGTTCAGCACCACTCTCTGGGCCCGGCCCTCCAGCCAGTTCCTAACCCAGCACAGAGTGCTCCTGGCTGAGCCATGGCCTGACAGCTTTTCCAGGAGAATCCTAGGGGAGACGGTGTCAAAGGCCTTGCTGAAGTCCAGGCAGACCACATCCACAGCCTTCCCCTCATCCCCCAGGCAGTCCAGTTCTGGGCCCCTCAGTTTAAGAAGGATGTAGAGGTCCTGGAACAGGTCCAAAGGAGGGCAACTGGTCTGGTGAAGGGACTCGAGCACAGACCCTATGAGGAGAGGCTGAGAGAGCTGGGGCTGTTCAGCCTGAAGAAGAGGAGGCTCAGGGGAGACCTCATTGCTGTCTACAACTCCCTGAAAGGAGGCTGTAGCGAGGTGGGAACTGGACTCTTTTCACAGACGACCTTCAACAAGACAAGAGGACACAGTCTTAAGTTGTGCCAGGGGAGGTTTAGGTTAGATATTAGAAAGAATTTCTTCACGGAGAGGGTGATCAGGCTATGGAATGGACTGCCCGGTGAGGTGGTAGATTCTCCGTCCCTGGAGACATTTAAAAAAAGACTGGATGTGGCACTCAGTGCCATGGTCTAGCAACTGCTCCGGTGGGTCAAGGGTTGGACTAGATGATCTCTGAGGTCCCTTCCAACCCGACTAATTCTATGATTCTATGAATTACACCTGATTTTTAGGATTTACAGATTACTGAAAACACTGTGGCTGGCAGAGAATGATGGACTAAGCTGGTGGGCAAACTGCTTAAAAGTTACTCATGGTCCAGAGTCCTCCAGCCAGCTCTGAGGTAGGAAAATCTGGTTTTAAGGCTCAGGGAGAGCAGAATGCTGAGAGAAACCTCTCCACTGAGTGACACTGCAGAAATAATGATTAAAGAGAGGTCTTTTCAAAGCCTCCAGGAAAGAGAATTTCTCCTGAAAAGTGGGAAACTTGTTGCTTTTCTTTATATCCAACGAGTTGCTCAGCTCTGCCAATCAAAATTTCAGGGTTCCTTTAGTTGCCTGGAAAAGGGAGATGAATTTAACAATCTCCTTGGGTCCCTTCCAACCCTTTTTGGTAACTCAAACAGACAGAAAGCAAGAAGTTGAAGTTTGCCAACCCTATTTAATTTCAGCTTCCAGTCCTTCAGGTTGATGCCCAGGAAACAACATCCCATTTATTTGACAAAATGCTAAGAGCTAAATAAGTCTTCCTTGTAAAGACCTGTTCACAAGAAGACAGATCCAAAATGACATCTGCAATTTTTCTTCTAAATTAGACTTTTTCCACTGCATCTATCTCATGCCAATAAAAGGAATCTGGTCAGATTTGGGTTGTCATATATAATCCTACTCAGTTATCCATCACAATCCAATCCACTGCAAATATCTGTGACACTGAGTGCAAGAGACTTTGGAATCAATTTTAAAGAGTACTTGTGGCCTGCAGATAAATGATGTTAAAAGTCAATAAATCAGGTTTATCCTAAGGTGCTTTTAAAAAGTAAGTACTCTCAGATTTATCCTAAGGGGTTTTTTATAGGTAGTTCTCTGCCAGAGGAGGAGAGGGATCAGATCAAATAATAAGAACTGACTCCTTGACTTCCTCAAAAATGAGTTTCTGATTGGTGTTTTTAGCCAAATATATTAGGAAGATATTGAGAGCAATGTTTTGCAGCTTCAGTGCTCTGATTCCCCTAAAGATGAGTTTCATCCTGCCTGGTTTCCACCCCAACTCACAGCAGAATTAACAAGTCACCAGCAGGTCCTCAGGATTCAAAGCTCTCTCTCTCCAGGCATCACGTTTGGGATAAGAGAACAAGCATCATAATTACCCTAAAAAAAAGTCATTAAGTGTGAACAGTGTGACCCAAGAAGCTCTCAAGACACAAAGAGAGGGATGAGGGCTCTGCAGAGGGCACAAACCTGGGGCTCTCAGAGGCACCAAGGGAACACAGGTACAAAGGGCAGTGATCCATCAGGAAGAAGTTTGATTTGCAGCACTCATTTGAGCTGGATTTGATTTATTTTAGAGACAGAGCTGAGTTAAGGTCTTGGTTAAGGTTGGAGTGGACCTTGAAGGTCTTTTCCAGCCAAGCTAACTGTGATTGTATGATCCAGTTAGGTGCAGAACACTGGGCAGGTAAATAATTCAAGTGGTTATGTAGAAGAATTTCTGTCTGTAACAATTCCAGGATTTCCTCTGCTTCACCTGCACTCTTCTCCTTGGGGAATCCTCAAACCCAGATGCACAAGTGTGCTGCTACCTCTAGTGGCCTTTTTGCTCCATAGGAAGAAAAAAATTATCATCTTAAGACAGCAATTCCCACCCCTAGGAGGGAGATGACAGATGTGGTTGTCTGATCCTTTTTTTCATCCCTAATGCCAGTTTCAGGTTCTGCAGTGCTGACTTTTTAAAATCCAGGCCATTACTCTGAAAATCACCTTATCTCACCAAAACTTCCTAAATCTAACAGAGGAGAGGAGGCTAAAACAGGGGGTTTGTGTTTTTTGGGGTTTTTGCCTCTTCCTTGCAGGGTTCACTTAGGAATCTTTTAGGATTCCTTTTCTTGCACTGCTTTATCAGTGGTCTCTGTGAGGGAAAAACCCCTCAAAGTCCCAGAAGCAGGAAGAAAAGCTATCTCAGGAAGACTGGAGAGTCAAAATGTTCTGAGCAGGCTGATGTTAAAGCACTTGGAAGGAAACTGCATTTGAAGCTGTCAGATTTGATATTTAGGAACCTATAGATTCTCCTGTCCTTTTCTTAGAGAAGAAGAACTTAAGAAAACTCTGTGGATTGCCTGGTGCTGCTTTTTGAACAAAAACCACTCAGAGGAAGATGGTGAGGAGAAGCCTAATGAGGGCCAGAACCTGTGTGCAGATCTCAAGCTCTGACACTTCCCTACTTCCAGGATCCTCCAGAATGTTTTTGGGTTTTCCCTGGGTGAAGCTCTCTGCTCTGATCATCAGGAATCTATAAAACCTTGAAGAATGGCTTTGAAAGCTTCAAGATGCTTGAAAAAAAAAGGCTTAGACAACCCCGTGGCACTTGCCTGCAATGAAGGAGCAGGCTGGAGATAGGAACCAGCAGCTGCCAACACCAATCAGCACATCTTCTGACTCTAAGTGATGAAAAAAAAACCCCACTGCCTGCCAGAGGAGCTCCAGCACTCATTTATTTTCATCCAAAGAGAATTTTCAGGGAATTTTGATCAGCCTGTCCTTTGAAAAGAGAGATAGAAGAGGAGAAAGAGATGGTTGTCTTCAACTCCAGGTGTAAGAAGCCTGGGTTTGGGCTAAGGATGGAGGAAAAAGGGAGGGAGAGCACTGGAAGTGGGAACTGAGTAATTTTTACCTAAAAATAGACTGTACAGGCAGTGTTTTAGCATCCCTGATATAGTTACAGTCCAGGGGAAGGAAAGCTTGCACACCTGGGTATGAGAGAAGGCAGTGAACCATGCAGGGATCCTTTAGGTAAGGAAAAAAGAGAAATTAAAAGAGAATTTCACTACATTTGCAAGGCTGTGCTTGTCCACTGCCTCTATCTCAAGTGCCACTTGCAGGCTCTGTAAGGTTTCCCAAGGATTTCAGCCCTACTTCCCTACTTTATCTCCCCAGATGGCATCAGAAAGGAATTGTTGCTTTTTGACAAGCAAGCAAAAATCCTCCCTGTGAAACTTTATGCTCCAGCTGGCAAGTCAAACACTCCAATGTTCAAACAAGGTGTCCATGAGTCTGCATTTCTGAGCTGTGACTGAATCCCCCAGGGATCAGTGTTGGGCCCAGTGCTGTTTAATATCTTGAGGGAGGATTTAGAGGAGGGCATTGAGTCCATCCTCAGGAAATTCCCAGCTGACACTAAGCTGGGGGGAAGTGTGGATCAGCTGGAAGGCAGGAGGGCTCTGCAGAGGGACCTGGAGAGACTGGAGAGTTGGGCTGATCCCAAGGGGATGAGGTTCAACAAGGCCAAGGGCCGGGTCCTGCACTTTGGCCACAACAACCCCATGCAGCGCTACAGGCTGGGCACAGAGTGGCTGGAGAGCAGCCAGGCAGAAAGGAACCTGGGAGTCTGCATTGACAAGAAACTGAACATGAGCCAGCAGTGTGCCCAGGTGGCCAAGAAGGCCAAGGCATCCTGGGCTGTATCAGAAACAGCGTCACCAGCAGGTCCAGGGAAGGGATTCTGCCCCTGTACTCAGCGCTGGTTAGGCCACACGTCGAGTCCTGTGTCCAGTTCTGGGCCCCTCAGTTTAAGAAGGATGTAGAGGTCCTGGAACAGGTCCAAAGGAGGGCAACCAGGCTGGTGAAGGGACTCGAGTACAGACCCTATGAGGAGAGGCTGAGAGAGCTGGGGCTGTTCAGCCTGAAGAAGAGGAGGCTCAGGGGAGACCTCATTGCTGTCTACAACTCCCTGAAAGGAGGCTGTAGCGAGGTGGGAACTGGACTCTTTTCACAGACGACCTTCAACAAGACAAGAGGACACAGTCTTAAGTTGTGCCAGGGGAGGTTTAGGTTAGATATTAGAAAGAATTTCTTCACGGAGAGGGTGATCAGGCTATGGAATGGACTGCCCGGTGAGGTGGTAGATTCTCCGTCCCTGGAGACATTTAAAAAAAGACTGGATGTGGCACTCAGTGCCATGGTCTAGCAACTGCTCCGGTGGGTCAAGGGTTGGACTAGATGATCTCTGAGGTCCCTTCCAACCCGGCTAATTCTATGATTCTATGATACTCATACCAAAGCAGTACTGATAATTCCAGGATGGAAATCTGGGTGCAAAGAAACTGGAAAACTGCTTAAAAAATCTGTCAATTAAGTGCTAGCACATGATCTTTAATAAATTGCTTGGCTCCAGCCTTTTTAATGGAATTTTTACTGAAAACTCACTCTAATTTTATTAAAAAAAAACCTGTAACAATCCAGTCTCTCCCTTCCCCAAATCTCCCACCTCTGCCAATCATCACTCTGCAGAACCATGATAAAGCACTTAAGGGAGGGTTCTGGCTTGGAGAAAAGCAAGAGTAAGGCACAGCAAGATTAGGATTAACTATTAGGATTAACTCTTCCACATTCAAGGCAAAGAGAGCATTTCTTCCACAAGAAGAGGGTGGATACAGAATCAGAAGTGTTTCAAGTCCTCTTCTGAAGATGTTGCAAGCAAGAGGAAAGGACTGGGGTTGAAAAAGAGTGCTGAGACAGCAGATGATCAGTTCCTGAAGATCTTCCTACACCTCAGTCTGTTAGAAGCTTTCTTAAGAGGCCAAGATTTAACTTGGAGAGGCTTGAAAATGCTTGTTCTGCAACTTCTTCCTGGGTAGTTACCCTCAAACGACAGAGGATGCATTCTGGAAGGCTCCAGTCATTATGTACTTGAAGAGAAGATTCTGGAAGAAAGAAAATGGGGAGGAAAGAGGGTTTGGGATCCACCAAGAAAGGAATTGCCAGGCATCTGTTTCTCTTGCCACAAAAGTGCCCCAACCTTTGCATGCTTTGCTGGTTATCAGGACCAAAAAAACAAAGTCCTGACACACAAAGAGCTCCAAAAAGAAAACCCAAGGGATGTGAAGGGAATCAACAGACACATGGAATTATGCACCACCTTTTAGAGCTGAGTGGGATACACTTACATGGCCCCTGCTCAACTTCAGGGGACCAAGAGCTGGGTTAGCTGAGGCTTCAAATCTTGCTAACAGACATCTCAAGATGGTCCAATACAGCTCGAGAGCTCTTCTTGTGCTTTCTCACCTGGATTTAGAGAATGCAAAGTCTAAATTCCTGATGGTGTTTCTTACAAGAACCAGCATTTAAGAGAGAGGTTTCAAAGTGCAAGATTAGAGACAGCTTGAGTTGCAGGGGAAATGGTAACTTAGTGACACAGGAGTGCACAAACATTTCTTTTGCTTTTTATCCCTGCACTCCTAAGATAGAAAAAGGGGGTTCAAGTTGATGGCAGCAATGCTCTAACTCAAAAAACACAGATCAGACTTAAACACTTCAATCCACTAAGCACTATGTTATCTAGCTGATCATTTCTTCCCTAATTAGATTTCTGTGCCTTCTCAGCTCCTTCCTCCCTGCAAAGAAACAACCCCAAAAAAGTATTGAGCCAACAGGCAACCTGTCACTGCTAGGAAGAAAAGCAGCTCAGGGAGAACTTAGCTCCCTTATCCACCCCTGAGAGATGAGTTTACATTATTCTGGTTTGAGAAAGAGGGATTTAAAATACATTTTTTATGGATTTTGCACCAAGGTCTTCTATATCCAAGACAAGTATTGCTTCCTGAGAGCTGTTACAGGAACTTCCACCTGAAACTTCTTCTGTATTTGATGCCCAACTGTCAGAATAGAGAATATTCTCTAGGAATGTGGTAATTAAATACCAATTTGTTTTGGATGAAGAAAAATCCACCTCAGTATGAACCGAGTGTTAGTTCTGTACTTTTGTACAATCTCCCTGCATTACACCAACTCCCATCAAGGTAGAAACCCTCCTCAGCTGCAAACCAGCCCATTTTCCTAATTGTTATTTAATTCCCTAGTTGTTAAACCCCCTGTTTCAGCTCTCCTGAGCAGCAGGGATGGTATCAGATTGCTCCTTACCTGTCGGGGCTGCTCTGTCACTCGCTGGGGGTCAGACCTGACTTTGTTGCTGGGGTGATTGGTGACTTTGGTGACAGGTTGCTTGAAAATGGATGCAGTTTGTCTGATGGGTAAAGTTGTGTTTAAGTCTGGTTTGCCCTGTTGGAGAGGAAAAACAAAAAGTGAATTAAAAGTTACACAGGCAAGTGACACAAATTAATATTGGATTCACCCCCTTCTAGTGATGTGCAAGAGAAGGAGCCTTTTTTGGGGGGTAAATATTCCCTTTAAATGCTGTGCTTAACTAAACTTTGCAGTCAGTCATAGAATCCTAGGGGTTGGAAGGGACCTCGAAAGATCATCTAGTCCAACCCCCCCTGCCAGAGCAGGGCCACCTAGAGTACATCGTGCAGGAACGTGTCCAGGTGGGTTTTGAATGTCTCCAGTGAAGGAGACTCCACGACCCCCCTGGGCAGCCTGTTCCAGGGCTCTGTCACCCTTACAGGAAAAACATTTTTCTGGATATTCAACTTGAACCTCCTGTGCTCCAATTTACACCCATTACCCCTTGTCCTATCACTGGTCACCACTGAGAAGAGCCTAACTCCATCTCCCTGACACTCACCCCTTACATGTTTGAAAACATTGATGAGGTCACCCCTCAGTCTCCTTTTCTCCAAACTAAAGAGACCCAGCTCCCTCAGCCTTTCCTCATAAGGGAGATGTTCCACTCCCTTCATCATCTTAGTAGCTCTGCGCTGGACTCTTTCAAGCACTTCCCTGTCCTTCTTGAACTGAGGGGCCCAGAACTGGACACAATACTCCAGGTGCGGCCTCACCAATGCAGAATAGAGGGGGAGGAGAACCTCTCTTGACCTACTAACCACCCCCTTTCTAATGCACCCCAGGATGCCATTGGCCTTCTTGGCCACAAGGGCACATTGCTGGCTCATGGTCATCTTCTTGTCAACCAGGACCCCCAGGTCTCTTTCACCTCCACTGCTCTCCAGCAGGTCAGCCCCCAACCTATACTGGGCCATCGTGTTGTTCTTCCCCAAATGCAAAACTCTACACTTCCCCTTGTTGAATTTCATCATGTTTCTCCCTGCCCAACTCTCCAGCCTGTCTAAGTCTCTCTGAATGGCAGCACAGCCTTCTGGTGTGTCAGCCACTCCTCCCAGCTTAGTGTCATCAGCAAACTTGCTGAGGGTACATTCTATACCCTCATCCAAGTCGTTGATGAAGATATTGAACAACACCGGTCCCAGTACCGACCCCTGAGGGACTCCACTAGTCACACACCTCCAACCAGATTCTGCCCCATTGACTACAACTCTCTGACTCCTTCCTTTCAACCTGTCATCTTAAAGAAAGAAAAACAAGTAAAACTTAAATGGTTCCACACATTTTGACCTTCTCAGGAAAGATCAAACTACTTGAAAATGCACCTTTTCTTTTGTTAAAATATTCTGCCAGTGAATTGCATTCCCAAAAGCTTCAACCTCACCATGGGATGGCAAAATCTCCAAAACTTCAAGAAAATATGTTTGTAGCCAAGAGTTCCTACAGTTCCAAGCCTTAAAAAACAGCTCTTGGATTTCTGTCTGCTATTTTTCCTAACAAATAATTCCTTTTTTTATTTTTTGCCCAAGGGTGACTGAGAAGATGACCCCCACAAGATGGACACTGGGAAAAAATACCTCATATTTTCCCAATGAAACTCTCCCAAAAACCACATTCCCTATTTTGCAGGGCATCAATATCCATATCTGGCTTCTGACAACAAAAAAAGCTCTTAAAAAGCTGACTGCTACTCATACAAAGGGAAGAAAAGCAAGTTACTACCTGGGGTTTTCAGAGCTCAGAAGTTTTCTACTTGGCTGTGAGGTTGGAGTTCAAAAGTTGCACAAAATCATGGATACCAAACTCCACCAAAGGATCCTGTTAAAAGTGTTTCAGGAGGATTTCCCTAGGCTCCTAATTTTGGGATCAAAACCAACCTCTTGGGCTTTGAAAGGGGAATTCAACCTCAGCCTTCAAATCCTCAGTGTTTTGATTCCACACAGCTCCAGAAGAGCCCCTTGGGGTGAAGCAGAGGGCACATTCTTGCTTCAAAACTCTTCCTTCCTGAGCTGGAACTCTGGAACCCCAAGCTAAAACACCAGTATTAATAGAAAATAGCAATAAAGTGAATTCTCTGCACCCTTGTTTTTATTATCAAGACCATTCTGCTGGCAAGCAGGACCCCAAATTCATCCTGATTATTATATTGGGTGCTCCTCCCAACCACTTGATACATCCACTGGGTGAAACAAGGGCTACAGCCTCTCCAGGATCACCTGGAGTCCCTTCCTGGTAGGAAAAATGAGGAATTCCTCCAAAAATTCAAAGGAATTCAGCTGATAGGAAGGAGCAACAAAAGAACACTTCATATTTACCTTGGCATCTCAACATAACCTAAATGAAGGGAGGGTTTTACTACTTCAGGCCTCTTTATTTATCTTTTTTTTTTTTTTTCCTGCAGGTGGCAAAGATTCATTAAGATCATTAGGAATATTCTTAGCTACTCAACAGCATGGCCCAATTCCTCTTCTCATTTAGAAATCAGCACTGGAGCATTTGGGGATTCTTTGATTAATATTGATAGCTTTAACCAGCCAGAGAAATGATCATCCCATCAGCACTGAGGTCCTAAGATCTTTTCATCCAAAACTTCTAAATAAATCAGATTATTCTTCTCTTGTTCCACCCAGGTAGTCCTAGTCCAGAAGAAAAATACTTTCAGATGCTTTGATCACTGCTTTTCACACCTGCTTTGCACATTGGCTACTGCTGAAGGGCTCTATTTTTCCAAATTATTATAAAAATGGTTAAATCTAATATTAGACATTTTTAGACATAATTAAGCAGCTCTTCTGAGCAGAGAATCAGCAACCAGAGCTAGACAGGAGTCACACCTGCTTAAATTTACACAACACATTCTGACCATGAACTTTCCTCATGCCATGAAACCTCATTCCCATCAGAACCTTGCTCATCCTACAAGCTTCCCATTCCCTGATCTTGTGACATCAAGTTCAAAGTGGTATTTAAAGCTTTGAAGTCCATGTCCCCAGGGCTGCAGCATCAGTAGTAGTGGTAAAATAACTACTGAAAGTGGGAAAACCAACCCAGCAGTAACATTACAGAGTCATCTGCCAGATGGGGGCTAAATCTGGTTTAGCAAACATTTCTAGAACAAAGTTCATGAAGAAATATTTACAGGTTCCTTTGGGCCAGAAGTGGGACTTGCTGAGAAGCTAGAAACGAAATCAATTAATCTTAGGAAAATAAAAAGAGAGGTTTCTTCAAGCAGGATGAGAAAATTCAGCTAGATTAATGCTCTTAATGAAAGGGAATTAAGTGAAACCCTGGAAATACAGCTTCAAGGGCTAGATGTCCCTCCATCTGCTTTTAACCAACTAGAAAATGGTCATTAGGATAAACAGTTGTAACTAAGAACAGCTCAATTCCTAAGTCTTGTAATTATAATCTTAACACTTCCCTACTTTATTCCCTCTCTAATCACAGCCTGCACTCTCCCCTTTGGGGCACTGAGTTCTCAACCACAGGAATCAGCTCTTTAGCACAGACCCTTGCAGAGCTCACCCATCTCCAGCACCTCCAGATGCACAGGGGGGTGGGAAAAGATGATCCCACCTTAACAGGAAGAGCCTGATGCTCAGAGATGAGCTGCTAATACTCAGAAAAAGGCTTTTTCACCCCAAAATCCCAGCCAAGATTTATTCCCGAGGAAGAGCTGCCAGTACCCCCGAACAGAAACATGGAACCATCAACCCCTCTCCTCAAGCCCAGAAAGCTCTCCTCAGCTTTCCAGAGAGCAGGAATTCCCTACGTGCTCCAGCTGGTGATTTCCAGCTGGTGGTTAAGCTGGCAGGAGGTTGAAACACTCCTACAGAACTTCCATTTTCAGACACAGGCATGCTGGGGGCTTTTATGTTGCTTGAATATTAACACGACCCAAACCCTCCCCTTCCTCCTCTGGCAGAAATATTCCTGTTCCCTCCTCTTCTTCACTCCTCAGGAGTATTTTCTGCTTTCAGAAGAATTCCAGCTCGTTGCCTTTCCAGGGATCTATTTCTCAGACATCAAAAATGGTTCTGAAACTCAGCAGTGTGATTTCCAGGCCTTTCAAATCCTTTAACCTAAGAAGTCACTTATCAGCAGACAGCATGTTTAACCTGGAGGCTCTCTGATGTTTGCTTTTCAACAGAAAGAATTGATAAGCATATTTTTCTAAGGGCAGCAGCATGCTGTATTTACTGGCTTCTAGTCCATTGTGTTCCTTGTCTCTTTGCAAGCACTTCAAATAAACACAGTAACTCCATTTCCAAGTGAAATGGAAAAACAGCTGCACAGAGAACATCAGCACAGGTGGAAGCAAAACCCCTCCTGCAGCTCAATCCTAAATAAACCTCTCAAATTTATGCTTTTATTGCCACTACTGAAGGGTCAGGAAGAATGCACAATGCCAAGATAGGGGACAAGTGTTCTGCTACAAGAATATTTCTGTGTCATTTACACAGGGGTGCATAAACATCACAAAATGAAGAGCACTCAGTAGCAAACATTATCCTCAGTTCCATTTTCAACCTCAACTTCGTTCTAATCTGCTAACATGGTGAATCTCCAAACTTCCAAGGATGGCAAGACATTCCCACACACCAAGCTGCACAAATCCAAGCACCCAGACACCTCCCAGAAAGAAAACTCAAGTCTTTTTTTTTATATTACTTCTTGAAACACAAGGGGAGCCAAAGAATTTGTGGTAAATTGTTTGTAAGAAAACAACCAACCCATAAAATCCACCTTTAGACACAAACTTGCCCATGCAAGTCTGCCCAGCTGCAAGGCTGGATGAGGAGATGGCCACAACCAACCTCCTGCAGTGGCTGGGCAAGAAAATATCAACTTCAGGGAGAAGCTGAGACCTCCACAGGAATACAGCAGGATGCTTGGAAAGCTCCTGAGCTCCAAATTTAGTTCCTTAGGAATAATAAACATCATTTCCCTAAATAAAAACCTACTGTGAGTAATGTGTAAGCAATTTAGGTTGATGGACTAGGAAGCAAAGAGACTCCTCTGGATTTTCTAGAGCAAGTGGTGTCATTTCTGCTCATCCAGATTAGCCTCAGCAAATAAATATCCTGTTATCTGAAAGCCTCATGTCTTTGGGAAGTAAATATTAACTAATTGGAACACAGGCCTTGAATGAAATAAAATAAAATGAGCTTGAGATGTGTGGCTCACATTCGAGTCTGCCCAGCTGCAAGGCTGGATGAGGAGATGGCCACAACCAACCTCCTGCAGTGGCTGGGCAAGAAAATATCAACTTCAGGGAGAAGCTGAGACCTTCACAGGAATACAGCAGGAATTCTGGAAAGCTCCTGAGCTCCAGATTTAGTTCCTTAGAAATAATAAACATCATTTCCCTAAATAAAAACCTACTGTGAGTAATGTGTAAGCAATGTAAGATGATGGACTAGGAAGCAAAGAGACTCCTCTGGATCTTATAGAGCAAGTGGTGTCATTTCTGCTCATACAGAATTAGTCACAGCAAATAAATATCCTGTTATCTGAAAGCCTCACATCTTTGGGAAGTAAATATTAACTAATTGGAACACAGGCTTTGAATGAAATAAAATAAAATGAGCTTGAGATGTGTGGCTCACATTCGAGTCTGCCCAGCTGCAAGGCTGGATGAGGAGATGGCCACAACCAACCTCCTACAGTGGCTGGGCAAGAAAATATCAGCTTCAGGGAGAAGCTGAGACCTTCACAGGAATACAGCAGGAATTCTTGGAAAGCTCCTGAGCTCCAGATTCAATCCCTTGGAAATAATAAACATCATTTCCCTAAATAAAAACCTACTGTGAGTAATGTGTAAGCAATTTAAGATGATGGACTAGGAAACAACCTGACTCCTGGACTTTATAGAGCAAGTGGTGTCATTTCTGCTCATCCAGATTAGCTTCAGCAAATAAATATCCTGTTATCTGAAAGCCTCACATCTTTGGGAAGTAAATATTAACTAATTGGAACACAGGCTTTGAATGAAATAAAATAAAATGAGCATGAGATGTGTGGCTCACATTCGAGTCTGCCCAGCTGCAAGGCTGGACGAGGAGATGGCCACAACCAACCTCCTGCAGTGGCTGGGCAAGGAAATATCAACTTCAGGGAGAAGCTGAGACCTTCACAGGAATACAGCAGGATTCTTGGAAAGCTCCTGAGCTCCAGATTCAGTCCCTTAGGAATAATAAACATCATTTCCCTAAATAAAAACCTACTGTGAGTAATGTGTAAGCAATGTAAGATGATGGACTAGGAAGCAAAGAGACTCCTCTGGATCTTATAGGGCAAGTGGTGTCATTTCTGCTCATCCAGATTAGCCTCAGCAAATAAATATCCTGTTATCTGAAAGCCTCATGTCTTTGGGAAGAAAATATTAACTAATTGGAACACAGGCTTTGAATGAAATTAAATAAAATGAGCATGAGATGTGTGGCTCCCATGCAAGTCTGCCCAGCTGCAAGGCTGGATGAGGAGATGGCCACAACCAACCTCCTGCAGTGGCTGGGGAAGAAAATATCAACTTCAGGGAGAAGCTGAGACCTTCACAGGAATACAGCAGGATGCTTGGAAAGCTCCTGAGCTCCAGATTAAATCCCTTAGGAATAATTAACATCATTTCCCTAAATAAAAACCTACTGTGAGTAATGTGTAAGCAATGTAAATGATGGACTAGGAAGCAAAGAGACTCCTCTGGATTTTATAGAGCAAGTGGTGTCATTTCTGCTCATCCAGATTAGCTTCAGCAAATAAATATCCTGTTATCTGAAAGCCTCACATCTTTGGGAAGTAAATATTAACTAATTGGAACACAGGCTTTGAATGAAATAAAATAAAATGAGCATGAGATGTGTGGCTCACATTCGAGTCTGCCCAGCTGCAAGGCTGGACAAGGAGATGGCCACAACCAACCTCCTGCAGTGGCTGGGCAAGGAAATATCAACTTCAGGGAGAAGCTGAGACCTTCACAGGAATACAGCAGGAATTCTTGGAAAGCTCCTGAGCTCCAAATTCAGTCCCTTAGAAATAATAAACATCATTTCCCTAAATAAAAACCTACTGTGAGTAATGTGTAAGCAATGTAAGATGATGGACTAGGAAGCAAAGAGACTCCTCTGGATTTTATAGAGCAAGTGGTGTCATTTCTGCTCATCCAGATTAGCTTCAGCAAATAAATATCCTGTTATCTGAAAGCCTCACATCTTTGGGAAGAAAATATTAACTAATTGGAACACAGGCTTTGAATGAAATAAAATAAAATGAGCATGAGATGTGTGGCTCACATTCGAGTCTGCCCAGCTGCAAGGCTGGACAAGGAGATGGCCACAACCAACCTCCTGCAGTGGCTGGGCAAGAAAATATCAACTTCAGGGAGAAGCTGAGACCTTCACAGGAATACAGCAGGAATTCTGGAAAGCTCCTGAGCTCCAGATTTAGTTCCTTAGGAATAATAAACATCATTTCCCTAAATAAAAACCTACTGTGAGTAATGTGTAAGCAATGTAAGATGATGGACTAGGAAGCAAAGAGACTCCTCTGGATTTTATAGAGCAAGTGGTGTCATTTCTGCTCATCCAGATTAGCTTCAGCAAATAAATATCCTGTTATCTGAAAGCCTCATGTCTTTGGGAAGAAAATATTAACTAATTGGAACACAGGCTTTGAATGAAATAAAATAAAATGAGCATGAGATGTGTGGCTCACATGCAAGTCTGCCCAGCTGCAAGGCTGGATGAGGAGATGGCCACAACCAACCTCCTGCAGTGGCTGGGCAAGAAAACATGAACTTCAGGGAGAAGCTGAGACCTTCACAGGAATACAGCAGGATGCTTGGAAAGCTCCTGAGCTCCAGATTAAATCCCTTAGGAATAATAAACATCATTTCCCTAAATAAAAACCTACTGTGAGTAATGTGTAAGCAATGTAAGATGATGGACTAGGAAGCAACCTGACTCCTGGATTTTATAGAGCAAGTGGTGTCATTTCTGCTCATCCAGATTAGCTTCAGCAAATAAATATCCTGTTATCTGAAAGCCTCACATCTTTGGGAAGAAAATATTAATTAATTGGAACACAGGCTTTAAATGAAATAAAATGAGTATGAGATGTGTGGCTCACATGCAAGTCTGCCCAGCTGCAAGGCTGGATGAGGAGATGGCCACAACCAACCTCCTGCACTGTCTGGGGAAGAAAACATCAACTTCAGGGAGAAGCTGAGACCTTCACAGGAATATAGCAGGAACTCTTGGAAAGCTCCTGAGTTCCAAATTCAGTCCCTTAGAAATAATAAACATCATTTCCCTAAATAAAAACCTACTGTGAGTAATGTGTAAGCAATGTAAATGATGGACTAGGAAGCAAAGAGACTCCTCTGGATTTTATAGAGCAAGTGGTGTCATTTCTGCTCATCCAGATTAGCTTCAGCAAATAAATATCCTGTTATCTGAAAGCCTCATGTCTTTGGGAAGAAAATATTAACTAATTGGAACACAGGCTTTGAATGAAATAAAATAAAATGAGCATGAGATGTGTGGCTCACATGCAAGTCTGCCCAGCTGCAAGGCTGGACAAGGAGATGGCCACAACCAACCTCCTGCAGTGGCTGGGGAAGAAAATATCAACTTCAGGGAGAAGCTGAGACCTTCACAGGAATACAGCAGGATTCTTGGAAAGCTCCTGAGCTCCAAATTCAGTCCCTTAGAAATAATAAACATCATTTCCCTAAATAAAAACCTACTGTGAGTAATGTGTAAGCAATGTAAATGATGGACTAGAAAGCAAAGAGACTCCTCTGGATCTTATAGAGCAAGTGGTGTCATTTCTGCTCATCCAGATTAGCTTCAGCAAATAAATATCCTGTTATCTGAAAGCCTCATGTCTTTGGGAAGTAAATATTAACTAATTGGAATACAGGCTTTGAATGAAATAAAATAAAATGAGCATGAGATGTGTGGCTCACATGCAAGTCTGCCCAGCTGCAAGGCTGGATGAGGAGATGGCCACAACCAACCTCCTGCACTGTCTGGGGAAGAAAACATCAACTTCAGGGAGAAGCTGAGACCTTCACAGGAATACAGCAGGATTCTTGGAAAGCTCCTGAGCTCCAGATTAAATCCCTTAGGAATAATAAACATCATTTCCCTAAATAAAAACCTACTGTGAGTAATGTGTAAGCAATGTAAGATGATGGACTAGGAAGCAACCTGACTCCTGGATTTTATAGAGCAAGTGGTGTCATTTCTGCTCATCCAGATTAGCTTCAGCAAATAAATATCCTGTTATCTGAAAGCCTCACGTCTTTGGGAAGTAAATATTAACTAATTGGAGCACAGGCTTTGAATGAAATAAAATAAAATGAGCATGAGATGTGTGGCTCACATGCAAGTCTGCCCAGCTGCAAGGCTGGACAAGGAGATGGCCACAACCAACCTCCTGCAGTGGCTGGGCAAGAAAATATCAACTTCAGGGAGAAGCTGAGACCTTCACAGGAATACAGCAGGAATTCTTGGAAAGCTCCTGAGCTCCAAATTCAGTCCCTTAGAAATAATAAACATCATTTCCCTAAATAAAAACCTACTGTGAGTAATGTGTAAGCAATGTAAGATGATGGACTAGGAAGCAAAGAGACTCCTCTGGATTTTATAGAGCAAGTGGTGTCATTTCTGCTCATCCAGATTAGCTTCAGCAAATAAATATCATGTTGTTTGAAAGCCTCACATCTTTGGGAAGAAAATATTAACTAATTGGAACACAGGCTTTAAATGAAATAAAATAAAATGAGCATGAGATGTGTGGCTCCCATGCAAGTCTGCCCAGCTGCAAGGCTGGACAAGGAGATGGCCACAACCAACCTCCTGCAGTGGCTGGGCAAGGAAATATCAACTTCAGGGAGAAGCTGAGACCTTCACAGGAATACAGCAGGATGCTTGGAAAGCTCCTGAGCTCCAGATTTAGTTCCTTAGAAATAATAAACATCATTTCCCTAAATAAAAACCTACTGTGAGTAATGTGTAAGCAATGTAAGATGATGGACTAGGAAGCAAGCAGACTCCTGGACTTTATAGAGCAAGTGGTGTCATTTCTGCTCATCCAGATTAGCTGCAGCAAATAAATATCCTGTTATCTGAAAGCCTCATGTCTTTGGGAAGAAAATATTAATTTGAACACGTTTTAAATAAAATAAAATAAAATGAGCATGAGATGTGTGGCTCACGCATCACAAACAGCAGATGCCAAGAACCAGCAGTGCACAAGACAGAGCTGGGACTGATGAGGTATTTTCACCCACTCCTCTAAGTTAGGAAACCCTAAAAACCCTTTAAAAAGCAACCATTGCAGGCTGGTACAGAAATGCTTTCCACTTCTGAAGTGGAAATCTGATTTTTCAGGTTTATCCAGGAACTTATTAAGGGAGTCAGCTGAACTTACTTGTCATGTCCCTGTGTGCTACACCAGTGACTCCACCTCTGAATGCTCCAGCTTTTTATTTCTAATATTATCCACCTTTTTTTCAGTATTGAGAAGGACACAGTGTCACTCCAGAGGAACTAGGCAGAGAGAGAGCACTCAGATCAACTGAAGTTGAAGTTTCTGGCCCAGAAAACCAGAGACCACCTGGCCTGGTTTTGTTGTGCAGCTGCCCACAGACATCCAGGTGTGCAGAGATCACTGCTTTTGGCTCAGCAAACCAGCTTCCTGGCACATGTTAAGCATGGGAAGGATTTCATCTCAGAACAGGAAGATGAACAGAACAATCTGAAGCCTTCTGACAAGCTCTTGGGGTCAACAATCCTAACCTTTCCCTTGAGAAGAATTTCCTGCAGGTAGATGACTGAGGTTCTTACTCCCAGGCCAACTCCTCAGTTGCTCCAACTTTTGATTCACCTCAGTATTTCCATGGTAGGAGCAGAATATTCCTTCTCTTTAGAAAGTGTCTCTGCCACTACTAAAAATTCCCCAGACATTTACATCTCAGAGGCAGACTGCTTTAAAGCAGAAACCAAACTGCTACAGGAACTACAGGAAAGGAAATTCTTAGGATATCCTTAAACACAGTAGTTACTAACAAACCTTATTTTGATTGAGAGAATCATTCCTTAGTCTCTGTTTGTTCTTCTGCAATTTACTGGGCATCATCTTTCCCGTTCTGAAGTCAAAACTGCTGAGATCAACAGTGTTTCCCAGGTATCTTGCCAACTGAGGCTTGCTTCTGAACTTCTTACCACTTGGACTAAAAAGAAGAAAACACTTTAGTATGTTTTGTTGTACAAGAGGATACAACCTTGACTTCTAATAACAGGTTTTATACCTTGCTCAATACCTAAAAAGCTTCCATGGGGTTATGTTCAGCCCTGATGCTTCACCTGCCCAACCTTGGCAGCTCTGCTCCCATTCTTTGCACAGGGTTTAAGTGCTGTGTCCTGGGGGAGCTAAACCCAACTCCAGCATCAGAACTTTCAGCTGATCACTAGCCACGGGCAACCTGGACTCAAGAGCAACCTTTCTAGGCTAGCACCCAGCCAGGAGTTGAACAGATGCATGGGACAAGGAGCTGAGGGGACATCTCAGAGCTCTTCTGTCACCAAGAATGGTGAGCAAAGCCAGGTGAGTGAGCAACAAGCAAGCAAGCAGCAAGCAAGGTGATGCAGAGTGGGAAACAGGCCCAAAGCTGGTGTAGGGAGAGCCCAGAAATCACATCAACTGTAGGGAAGTTATTGAAAATCACCTTTGGATTGATGGAATTATTATTATTATCCCAAATTCCCAGTGGATGTTTTCTTGAGCACATATCCAAGCTCCAGTTATCCTAAGGAAAGCAATCTGCCCATCTCACAGCTTTCCATCCCCTCATCTCTGCTTGATTCTCAAGTCATAGCCATTGAGCACACATTTTCTGCACTAAACACACATCTGATCCATGCTGATTTTCACCACCATCACAAGGGAATTCCTGGAGGCTTCCTACCTGCCCTCTCTGGAAGTCTTTGCTAGCAAACCTCTTCTTGACACCAAGTCCTGTGGTTTGTTTCACTCCAAGGGACAACAATGCTGTCCCCAGACTTAAAAGCTCTGCAGAAAATGAAATATCAAGAGGTGCCAGGTAGAACATCCCTCAGTACCCTGAAAAAGGCTCAAAAACCATCCCAGGGAGACAACCATCCCTTGCTCTACTCCCAGTTTCCACCCAGTGAAAATCCAAGCACTGAAATCCTCCCACTACTGAACCCCCAAAAGTTTCACTGAGCTCACAGAGTTTTTCTTGTCACTTTCTTGCTGCAAAAAAACTCCTCAAGATTGGAGTTTTCTTCCCTTTTCCAAAGTGTTTGGCTGTGGTTCTGTCTTCTTTTTAACTGAAAACCACCTTGAGGCAAGAACTTGCCCCCAGCAGGATAGGTATAGAATTCTGGGAAAAAAGAACTCATTCCCCCAAGGATTTTTCCAAATCATTTAAATGAATCCAAAACTATGGAGAGACATCATTAACCAGAGGGAAAGGCTGGGAGAAAAAGACTTAAAACCAGATCACAATCTGCAGCTAAACTCCTGGAGGATGGGTGTGGGAGGGAAAAGAAACCACCAGCCCAGCACCCACGGGGACACACAGAAACTCCAGCCCAAAACTCTCCTCTGCTTCTCAGAAACCAAGGATGAGCTGCAAACACACCACCAGTTCCATTTTACACACCCTGCCTTCTTGTAGGGAAGAAAAACTGATGGTCAGCTCCAGAGTAAATCCTTTAAATTTGCTATTTAATGAATCTGACCCCTTGCCTTTCATCCCTATTCAGGTACCAGTAAGAAAAGCTCAGGATAAATCCCAAGCAAGAAGTGCTGGCTGCTGAATTCCCAGTTTCCTAACTGGGAAGGGCTGAAAACCCCTCCTGGTAGGAGCTGCCTTCTCTGCTTTCCTAATGAACACAAAACACTGAATAAAAAAGGAGGAAACAAGACCATAAACAAACCCTGAAGTTGTTGCTAATAGTTTCTCTTCCAGACACTTCTGGGTTTTAATTAAAACCTGTGCACACTCAGTCATTTTAGCCCCTAGCAAAGTAACTACTGAAAAAAAAGAGAATTTTGACATCCTTACAACACTGAGAAGCCCTCATTTTCCTGGCCACAACCTGCTCTGGTCTCCCCTTCACCCCAAACCTTGATGATTTTACAAAACCTCTTGGATTTTCCCTTCTCTGCCTCCAGTGAAGTTAAGAAATCCCTTCATTTCTGAATCCATTCCAGATTATTTCCAATCCCTTCCTTGCTCCTCCTCAGAAGCTGAAAAATAAAATCCCCACTGGAGAAACTTTCCACTCAGTTTCCAGGCTCAATTTCTTTTCTAATCCCATCCAGACTCATCATTTCCTAGCTCACACCTTCCCTTGCCCTAAAATGAAGGGTTTGAACAAACCCAAAGCTTTCTTTCCACTCCACTTCTATTTAGTTTACACCTATTCATTGTTTCACTACCACTTAATTCTCTAAAAGCTGTCAAACCCCTAAAGAAATCCCTTAATTTCTGGAGCCCTCCCAGATGATTTTCAATCCCTTCCTTGCTCCTCCTCAGAAGCTGAAAAATAAAATCCCCACTGGGGAAACTTTCCACTCAGTTTCCAGCCTCAATTTCTTTTCTAATCCCACCCAGACTCATCATTTCCTAGCTCACACCTTCCCTTGCCCTAAGATGAAGGATCTGAATAAACCCAAACCTTTCTTTCCACTCCACCTCTATTTAGTTTACACCTATTCATTGTTTCACTACCACTTAATTCTCTGAAAGCTGTCAAACCCCCAAAGAAATCCCTTAACTTCTGAACCCCTCCCAGATTATTTCCAATCCCTTCCTTGCTCCTCCTCAGGAGCTGAAAAATAAAATCCCCACTGGGGAAACTTTCCACTCAGTTTCCAGCCTCAATTTTTTTTCTAATCCCATCCAGACTCATCATTTCCTAGCTCACACCTTCCCTTGCTCTAAGATGAAGGATCTGAATAAACCCAAACCTTTCTTTCCACTCCACCTCTATTTAGTTTACACCTATTCATTGTTTCACTACCACTTAATTCTCTGAAAGCTGTCAAGCCCCCAAAGAAATCCCTTAACTTCTGAACCCCTCCCAGATTATTTCCAATCCCTTCCTTGCTCTTCCTCAGGAGCTGAAAAATAAAATCCCCACTGGGGAAACTTTCCACTCAGTTTCCAGCCTCAATTTCTTTTCTAATCCCACCCAGACTCATCATTTCCTAGCTCACACCTTCCTTTGCCCTAAAATCAAGGATTTGAACAAACCCAAACCTTTCTTTCCACTCCACCTCTATTTAGTTTACACCTATTCATTGTTTCACTACCACTTAATTCTCTAAAAGCTGTCAAACCCCCAAAGAAATCCCTTCATTTCTGGAGCCCTCCCAGATGATTTTCAATCCCTTCCTTGCTCCTCCTCCAAAGCTTTCTCTTACTTGCAGAGACAGAAAGCTTTCCCACAAAAGCCCCTATCCTTAATTATCCATCATTCCAGAGTTCCAAGGGATGACACAGTTTGACATCTCAGGATCTCAAACTGTGGAGGACAAACTGTGCTCTGCCAACCTCCTGATGCAACCTCAAGAGCTGAAAAATAAAATCCCCACTGGGGAAACTTTCCACTCAGTTTCCAGCCTCAATTTCTTTTCTAATCCCACCCAGACTCATCATTTCCTAGCTCACACCTTCCCTTGCCCTAAAATCAAGGATTTGAATAAACCCAAACCTTTCTTTCCACTCCACTTCTATTTAGTTTACACCTATTCATTGCTTCACTACCACTTAATTCTATTTTATTCTCTGAAAGCTGTCAAACCCCCAAAGAAATCCCTTAATTTCTGAATCCCTCTCAGATTATTTCCAGTCCCTTCCTTGCTCCTCCTCCAAAGCTTTCTCTTACTTGCAGACAAAGCTCCATGGGGTAAAAGTCAAATAAAAAGCCTATTTGCAGAGGCTTTCTTGAAACATCTATTACATGTTAAATTTAATTTAAATGAAATTAGCATGCACTAATGGAAAAGAGAGAGGTTTTACAACCTATTTAAAGCAGTATGTCTACAGGAAAACCTGCTACTCACACATCCTGGCTGAAACCAGAAGAGAAGAACCTGCTGGTTTTAAGTGTGAACTGGAAAAGTTACAGATACTGAGTTGTACCTAAAGACAGTAAATCCCCTATAGCTTTTTTTAAAAACTTCACTTCAATAGGAAGTGGCTGTGGTTTGGTTTTTTTTTCTTCCCCACTAGAAATGTCCCAGTGCAGACAATTTATTTTTATCATGGCTGACAGAGATATCAGCACTTTATGGTGTTAAATTAAACCCTGGGTGAGAGTTTGGGTTTAATCAACTAATAAAAACCAGCAAACCTCCAAGGAAGTGATGTGCAACACCACCTAAAAACTGGTTTTTCAGTGCCATTCTCTCAAATCCCTTCAGACGTGGTGAAATCACCAACACAACCCAGCCACACACTTGTGCAAAGTCTTTTGGGGAGTTTTTGGGGGCACAGATGAGATTTAGCTTGTGAGGGACTTGAGTCAAAGGGCATTTTTCAGAGGAAAAGAAACCTAATAAATATCCAAGGAAAATTTCCCTGAGTTTTATCAGTAAATCCTACTTGATAGTAACCTCCCCCAGTTGCAAACACACAGCAAATCCACAGCTTCCTGGCAGCCATTTCTGGGTTTGCTTGCTTTCAAAAAAAAGTTCTGAATATCTTTTTATTTTATTTTTTTTTTAACTTTGACTTCCTGGCTTGCTGGCCCTCCCCACCTGCCAGATTTGGAAGGCAAAATGTAACCAGGAGATGTGCTAAGAAACCTGCTGTCTGCTCCAACTTCCAAAAGAGCTCCAGCTCCACAGCTTTGCAGCAGGAGGGAAAAAAATGAAGAAAGAGAAGGTGTGATCTCATGGCTATTTAAATGTCTCTACTTATTATAAAATACATTTATGAATTTTATATCTATTATAAATATATATATATTTATAATTTGTATATTCAGAATATATATAGAGAGAGAGCATTACAGGGCCACCCCAAGATGTCCCCAGATGTCAGCCCACAGCTTGGACAGGAGCACTCTGTGCTGGGTTAGGAACTGGCTGGAGGGCCGGGCCCAGAGAGTGGTGCTGAACGGGGCTGCATCAAAATGGCGGCCGGTCACTAGTGGTGTCCCCCAGGGATCAGTGTTGGGCCCAGTGCTGTTTAATATCTTTATCGACGACCTAGACGAAGGGATTGAGTCCATTATCAGCAAATTTGCAGATGACACCAAGCTGGGAGGAAGTGTGGACCAACTGGAAGGCAGGAGGGCTCTGCAGAGGGACCTGGAAACTGGAGAGCTGGGCCGATTCCAAGGGGATGAGGTTCAACAAGGCCAAGTGCCGGGTCCTGCACTTTGGCCACAACAACCCCATGCAGCGCTACAGGCTGGGCACAGAGTGGCTGGAGAGCAGCCAGGCAGAAAGGGACCTGGGAGTCTGGATTGACAAGAAACTGAACATGAGCCAGCAGTGTGGCCAGGTGGCCAAGAAGGCCAATGGCATCCTGGCCTGTATCAGAAACAGCGTCACCAGCAGGTCCAGGGAGGTGATTCTGCCCCTGTACTCAGCGCTGGTTAGGCCACACCTCGAGTCCTGTGTCCAGTTCTGGGCCCCTCAGTTTAAGAAGGATGTAGAGGTCCTGGAACAGGTCCAAAGGAGGGCAACCAGGCTGGTGAAGGGACTCGAGCACAGGCCCTATGAGGAGAGGCTGAGAGAGCTGGGGCTGTTCAGCCTGAAGAAGAGGAGGCTCAGGGGAGACCTCATTGCTGTCTACAACTCCCTGAAAGGAGGCTGTAGCGAGGTGGGAACTGGACTCTTTCCACAGACGACCTTCAACAAGACAAGAGGACACAGTCTTAAGTTGTGCCAGGGGAGGTTTAGGTTAGATATTAGAAAGAATTTCTTCACGGAGAGGGTGATCAGGCTATGGAATGGACTGCCCGGTGAGGTGGTAGATTCTCCGTCCCTGGAGACATTTAAAAAAAGACTGGATGTGGCACTCAGTGCCATGGTCTAGCAACTGCTCTGGTGGGTCAAGGGTTGGACTAGATGATCTCTGAGGTCCCTTCCAACACAGCTAATTCTATGATTCTATGATTCTAAGGTGTCACCCCACACAGCTTCTCAGGATCCCATCTGCCAGCTTCTCCTCCCTGACAGCTCAACAGCCAATAAAGAAGAAAAAAAATGCTAAACAGTCCTGAAAATCCAGATTAAAGGCTTCCCTAAGAGAGGCAGAGGAAGGCAAAGTGTTCCTCCCAATCACTCCCCTCTGGAGGCTGGGAATGAAGACCAGGAAAGCAAGGTGACTGAAAGGGTACCTGAGGATTTCAGAGTTATAGTAAATAACACCACAAAAACCCCAGGGTGTATTTAGTGGTTTGATCTGCTGCTGAAGGGACCCTCATTTTGGAGGGAATAAAACAGATTTATTCACCAGAACTGCTCTGCAGCTGCTGGAGGTACCTGTCCTTCCAAGATTTCTCTGCAAAAATGCCCCAAGATTCCCTAAAAATGCTGCTACACAAATGTCATAACATTTCCAAGGAGTTCAGTGCTCAGGATCTGATTTCACTTGCAGCAGAAATATTTGCTTTTACAACAGCAGACTTTATACCATCCCACTAAGCCACCAGCAGCTGAAACAGAAATAACAAAAAATAAACTGTAAATAGTTAATTCCCAGGCTGTTCCTTAATCTTCTACTTGAGGGAATATTTTGGATTCATTTAGCAGAGTCTGGTTCTGTTTTCTAAACCAACTGATGGGCTCTTATGCTGGGGACTGGCTCAGGATGTCCTCATGAAATGAAGTAAGAGTTCTGACTTCCTATTATCACTCAGCACAGGGATGAATTCACCCTGTAAAGAAAATAAATTTAAAATGAATTTATTTTACAGAGTAAGCTCCTGCTAGCCAGCAGGGTTGAACTTCAAGCATCAGTGCAAAAAAATTCAGACATGAGAATACAAAATAACACTGGCTGCAACTTCTCCTTTTTCCCATTTCCCTCCCAAGAGGCAAAAGAAAAGGCAGAATATTCAAATGAAAACCAGAGAAAAGCTGCCCAAGAAAACCTGGGCTGACTCCTTTGGTATTATCACTGCCTTTGATTTGGTTTTAACCTCATGTTTAAAAAAACAGCAGAGTGACAGCAGTGAGGAAGATGCAAAGGGCAGATCATGCCTGACCAACCTGAGCTCCTTTTATCATCGGGTGACTGCCTGGGGGATGAGGGGAAGGCTGTGGATGTGCTCTGCCTGGACTTCAGCAAGGCCTTTGACACCGTCTCCCCTAGGATTCTCCTGGAAAAGCTGTCAGGCCATGGCTCAGCCAGGAGCACTCTGTGCTGGGTTAGGAACTGGCTGGAGGGCCGGGCCCAGAGAGTGGTGCTGAACGGGGCTGCATCAAAATGGCGGCCGGTCACTAGTGGTGTCCCCCAGGGATCAGTGTTGGGCCCAGTGCTGTTTAATATCTTGAGGGAGGATTTAGAGGAGGGCATTGAGTCCATCCTCAGGAAATTCCCAGCTGACACTAAGCTGGGGGGAAGTGTGGATCAGCTGGAAGGCAGGAGGGCTCTGCAGAGGGACCTGGAGAGACTGGAGAGTTGGGCTGATCCCAAGGGGATGAGGTTGAAGATTCCAAGGGCCAGGTCCTGCACTTTGGCCACAAGAAGCCCCTGGGGAGCTCCAGGCTGGGCAGGGAGTGGTTGCAGCAAGGGAGCTGGGAGTCTGGCTTGCCAGGAAGCTGAAGAGGAGGCAGCAGTGTGCCCAGGTGGCCAAGAAGGCCAATGGCATCCTGGGCTGGCTGAGGAAGAGCGTGGCCAGCAGGTCCAGGGAAGGGATTCTGCCCCTGTGCTCAGCCCTGGGGAGGCCACAGCTTGAGTCCTGTGTCCAGTTCTGGGCCCCTCAGCAAGTCCCTCAGGAAGGAGCTTGAGGTGCTGGAGCAGGTGCAGAGAAGAGCAAGGAGGCTGGGAAGGGATCCAGCAGAATTCCTGGGAGGAAGGAAGGGCTGAGGGAGCTGGGGGTGTTGAGGCTGGAGAAGAGGAGGCTCAGGGGAGACCTCATCACTCTCTGCAACTCCCTGAAAGGAGGTTGGAGCCAGGGGGGGGTTGGGCTCTTTTCCCAGGCAACTCTCAGCAAGACAAGAGGGCACAAAGGGTCTCAGGTTGTGCCAGGGGAGGTTTAGGTTGGAGCTGAGAAAGAATTTCTTTCTGGAGAGGGTGATCAGCCCTTGGAATGGGCTGCCCAGGGAAGTAGTGGATTCTCCGTGTCTGGAGCTCTTTCCAAAGAGCCTGGATGTGGCACTCAGTGCCATGGGCTGGGAACCACGGGGGGAGTGGATCAAGGGTTGGACTTGATGAGCTCTGAGCTCCCTTCCAACCCAGCCCATTCTGTGATTCTATAACTCTATGAAAACTTCCAGAAGTGATGGAGAGAACAAGATTGCAGCTGAACCCTCTCCCTCTTGTGTGGAAAGAAAAAAAACCATCAGAGCAGCACTAATTAGGAAGCTGCTAATGGCAGAGATTTCTTCCTTGCACAGGAGGTAAAACACATTCTTAAAATGGAGATTGCACCATTAGGACTTGTTTTAATATTTGCTCTTGTCATTGAGCTTTGCAACCAAAAACCCAACAAGAGGAGAAGCAGAGCTGAGCATCACCCAAAAAGCCCTCACTTCCAAAGGCAAAGCTAAAGGTCCCTCCCCAACCCCACAAAAAAGAAAAATAAAAATAAAGAAACACAGAAAAAAGCACAGAATTAAACTAATCCTCTCACTGGAACTCTTTGGCATTTTTCTTACTGTCAAACCACAACACAAACTTCAAAGGGATCCCTGTAGTTAAGAGCCTACAAGAACCCAGGGAAAAAAATCCCCCTTTTTGGCTTTTTACACCTTGACTAGGATAAAAAAGTGGAGTAGCTCCTGCTTGCTTTTTTTTTTTTTTTTTCCCACAAGAACAAATGCACCAAAATAGAATATTAAAGTAATGAAGGAATTCCATGCCAGAGCTTAATGGTTTTTCAACAGGTGAAGTGCTCCAGGGGGGTCACAGACACTAAAAGGGATTTTACCTGGGAAAAGAAAGGGTAAAGAAAAGAGAAGGTGAGCTCCCTGTGTCCAAATTCCCACTGCACTCTGAGTTTTGCAGGATTTGGGAAGTCTGGCAGAGTTTTTTGGCAGGCCAGCAGCACCCCCTACCTCCCTCTTCACTGAATGAAGAATACTCCAACAATTGTGATGCCCATTTCCTACACCCTGAGTAGGGTATTACGGGGAGAGTCACCCCAAAATGCTCTTTTTTTTTACTCTGAGTACAATAACAGCAGTTTTGACACACTGGAAATGCAGTGTACATGAGCACAGCAGCTTGATTTAAAATATAAATTAGATATAGGGGCTCTGTCTGTAAAAAAAACCCTCTGAGGTTGTCACTCTGCTGGCAGCAGGGGACATTACAGAGGGGTTTGAAGCAAAGACCCTGCAGAAAGAGGGTTCCCAACAAAACCAACCTTCCTCTCACCTTTGCTGGAAGTGGAGAGATCACTTTTTAGCAGGGACTTAAAGAGAAGCCTGTCTTGAAACTAAAATATCCCCCATATTCCTGCAAGTTGCTACATATCTCAAATTAAAAAGCTTTTTTTTGCCTCAGTGACCTTCCCTGGGGAGGCAGAGCCCTGGAGCTTCAGCACCTTCTGGGAAGCTCCCTGACCTCTGGATTCAAGTTTAAAGCAAGCATTCAATCTGAGAATGCTGCCTTGGTTTTCCATTTGTCCTGCATCCAGTATCCCCATTTTTATTCCCTAGATCAAATGAGTTTATGTTCCTAAATACAGTCATTTTCTCCTCTCTCCAACTCAGCTCCAGAAGAAAGATTTTTCTCCATCACCATGAACAAAGATTTTGTTGATCAGGCCCCTGGTGTCACCTCTGCAGGTTCAAGAAGAGACACAGAAATCCAGTTTTTTCTGATTCCCTGTATGACAAGAAGCCACTGAACATCTCAGTGAATACTTCTGAAGCTGCTCTAAAAATGCAACATGCATTTCACTGCCAAAAAAAAAACCCCCAAAAATAAAAAAGCTGCTCTCCAAGTGGTCACACCAACCCTGGCCACTTCAGGGCTTCAGGGACACCAAGCAAACCCCACTTTGTACCCAGTTTAAGAACACACTTTGGCCACAACAACCCCATGCAGCGCTACAGGCTGGGGACAGAGTGGCTGGAGAGCAGCCAGGCAGAAAGGGACCTGGGAGTCTGCATTGACAAGAAACTGAACATGAGCCAGCAGTGTGCCCAGGTGGCCAAGAAGGCCAATGGCATCCTGGCCTGTATCAGAAACAGCGTCACCAGCAGGTCCAGGGAGGTGATTCTGCCCCTGTACTCAGCGCTGGTGAGGCCACACCTCGAGTCCTGTGTCCAGTTCTGGGCCCCTCAGTTTAAGAAGGATGTAGAGGTCCTGGAACAGGTCCAAAGGAGGGCAACCAGGCTGGTGAAGGGACTCGAGCACAGGCCCTATGAGGAGAGGCTGAGAGAGCTGGGGCTGTTCAGCCTGAAGAAGAGGAGGCTCAGGGGAGACCTCATTGCTGTCTACAACTCCCTGAAAGGAGGCTGTAGCGAGGTGGGAACTGGACTCTTTTCACAGACGACCTTCAACAAGACAAGAGGACACAGTCTTAAGTTGTGCCAGGGGAGGTTTAGGTTAGATATTAGAAAGAATTTCTTCACGGAGAGGGTGATCAGGCTATGGAATGGACTGCCCGGTGAGGTGGTAGATTCTCTGTCCCTGGAGACATTTAAAAAAAGACTGGATGTGGCACTCAGTGCCATGGTCTAGCAACTGCTCCGGTGGGTCAAGGGTTGGACTAGATGATCTCTGAGGTCCCTTCCAACCCAGCTAATTCTATGATTCTATTCAGATTCATGCTTTTTTTCCCCAAAAGAGCTGGAGTGCCATAACCCTTCTGAGTGTATTTGGCCTGCTCTACTTACTGGATCAAAACAGATTTTCATTTGTTTTAAATATAGCAGTGCTGAAATCTGCAGAATGAAAAGGGAGGGGGGGAAAGAAAGAAAAAAGAGGATAAATTCCCTATGCCAGCCCTGCCTGCAGCCATTAAAATATTTTTTATTTGTTTTATTTGGTTGTGCAGAAGCAGCCCTTTTACTGAAGAGGAGTTATTTCTCTAGACAGAAATGACTGCTTATTTTTCCAAACCTGTAATCTGCAGTGAAATCAACAAACTCAAAGCTCTGAGTTGCCTGGTAAGTTTTTTAGTTTCAATTTTGTGGTTGGTTGGCAGAAGATCTGCATCACTGCTAACCATGCTGGAAGGCAGCCTAAAATTTGAAAACATTTATTCCTACCACTTTCCCACATTAAAATAAAATTAAAAAAAGCAGAATCCTAGAGTCAGTGATGAGCAGATTGCAGCCTTGCATCTGGGTTGAGGAGATTTTTAGGAGGGTTTTCAGGCAGCAGCAGCAGAATCTGAAGGATGAAGGTTCAGATCTTTAAGCAGAAGGAGCCAACCTCAAAAGCTGGTTTGATCTCAGAGGTTTTTTGAAGTGTTTTCACCACACCCCTCTTTTAATAGCTTGGGTTTTTTTGTTTTACAATAATCCTGAAGGTCAGAAGACTCATGGGTACATGTGAAGAGGGGCAAAAATTCTCTACTAGCAGAGTTTGACTTCAGTTGAGCTCCTGAAGCATGACATGTGAAAGTACCACAAAGCAGTCCTGAAACAAGAAAGTCTTAAAATGCAAATAAAGCAGATTGCAACAGGGATTAATTTTGCAAGAGTTGTCCTTAATGACTATTATTATTATTATTCTTTAGACCATCAGGCTAAATGAAGCTTTGTCCAATCCCTTTTTGGGTTTTTGTATTCTTTTGGTTTTTCCTAGCCTGAAGAAACCATACAAACATAAACCTCAGGTTTTTGTTTCATCAGCTAAGGTGCTTTAAGGAACTTCATGAGGTTACCTCTTGCCAAGCAAAAGCTAAAACCTGGAAATACTCCTAAGAACTTCCTGCATTTTGACATCTTTTTAGTTTGATCTGTAAGAAATAAAACACTGACCACCCCTCCATTCTGACAGACTCCTTGTGGCTGAACTCAAGGGTTTTTAAACCAGGTCATTCCAAGGAAATAGCTGAATTTCTTTGGGCTTTCTACATTCAATCTGTTCCAACACAGTCAGCAGTGCCTGTCTGGCTTGAGCATTTAATTCTGGCAAGAAGAATCCTAGGCAGAAAGTTGAGTTTAGCAACCTGCAGGAAGCCAGGACCCATCCAGAAAGCAGGATTGGGATTGGAGGCTGGAATGCAATGGGTGAGCCAGGCTTGAGGAGGCAGCAGGGCAGAGAGGCCAGGCAGATGCAGAGGGAGAGGCAGCAAGGCCAGGTGCTGCCCAATCCTCTGCTGCAATACTAGCATGTGGCTGGGAGCACCAGTCAGACAAAGGCAGCAAGAAAAAACCAGAACTTGGCTTGTAAAAAAAAAAAATCAATCAAGTTTTCAACCACTTGGTTCACCTGAAATCATGCATTTGAGCTGAAAAGCTTGGGGGAAAAGAATAATAATAATAATAATAATAATAATAATAATAATAATAATGAAAACCAAACATTCTACATCTAGTCATTTTTATGTCAGGCACTTGGTTTTGTTTCTCAGAGACACAGGATGGGTCAAACGACACAGAATGGGTCAAACCATGCCAACCCAGACCAAATAATAATAATAATAATAATAATAGTAATAAAACCCCCAACATTCTACAGGTAGTGATCTTTTTGCCAGGCACTTGGTTTTGTTTCTCATAGCCACAGGATGGGTCAAACGATGCCAACCCAGACCCAATAATAATAATAATAATAATAATAATAATAATAATAATAATAAAACCAACATTCTACATCTACTGATCCTTTTGTCAGGCACTTGGTTTTGTTTCTCAGAGCCACAGGATGGGTCAAACGATGCCAACCCAGACCCAAACCAATTTTTCCATTTGCTGGTGTCTGAGGGGGTCCAGCAGGACTTCTCCCTCCTCCAGCAGCAATCAGCCTGAGTTCATTCATTGGAAAAAAAAAGAGACTGCAAAGCCTGCTCGGGAAGCAAGGTTGGGGAGAGGTTTCAGGTGTGGTTCATCCAGAGCTATAAATAGAGGTGGTGTGGGGAGGAGGTGAGCCCTTGCTCTGCAGCCAGCAAGGTTTAAGAGCAAAAAAACTTGAGAATTTCTTGCATTTCTGCCTTGAGATCAGAACTCTGGAAGCAAGCAGGAGGGTGAACCAAAAACCAGGTTGCTGTTGCTTCTCTGGGTTGTGCTGGAACACGTGCAGCAAGAAGCAGAGTGGCAAAAGCTTCTCTAATTTTCACCTGCTTTTTAACTTTGCAAAAATCTCAGCTGCCAAGCTTCCCAATGGATCCAGCCTGCTGTCCCTCTCCCCTGCCAGCTCCTCGGCTCTTTCGGCAGCTTTTGGGCGACTTTAATTCAGCAGGACTGATTTCTGGCGACTTTAAGGGCAGGAGAGGGGGCCTCTTGGGGTGGGGGAAAGGGGGTGTCCCGGGGCCGGGCTGTCGAGGCACCAGCGCTCCATTCCCGCAGGAAAAGCGGGATGAAGGGGGAATCCCGGCCATCCCTGCCAGCTCCCCGCCGTCCCGGCAGCTGGCACGGCGGAGCATGGCTGCAGACAGCCGCCAGCAGCCGCGGCAGAAGGAGCTCCGGGGGCGGCGGGACCGGGGAGAGAAGGGGGGGACAGGGACAGGGGACTGGCTTCCAGCCTCGCCCCGGCGCTCCCCGGTGCCATCATCCCCCGGACACCGAGAGGAGGCGGCGGGGAGGGAGGGAGGGAGGGCAGCGGGCTCAGCCCTGCCCTGCCCGGGCAGCCATGGCGGCAGGGAACCGGCTCGGTGCCAGCCGGGCCGCCGGCAAGGGGCGGACGGAGCCGCGCAGCCACCGCGGAGCCTCCGGGACAGGCGGGAGACAGGAGGGGAACGGAACGGACCCTCTGACAGCGGGCGGCAAGGCACCGGAACCGGTACCGACCCTCTCCTCACCACCCCTGACAAGCGGGACGGCGGGAGGGGACCGGAACCGGTACTGACCCACTCCCCACCACCCCTGACAAGCGGGACGGCGGGAGGGGACCAGAACCGACCCTGCCACCCCTGACAATCGGGACGGAGGGAGGGGACCGGACCGGAACCGGCACTGACCCTCTCCCCGCCGCCTGACAGGGGGGAGCCCCGGGAGCAGGTGGCGGCGCCGGGGTGCGGGGCCGGGGCAGGGCAGGGGGTGCAGGGGGAGGTGAGGAGCGGTGGCCCCGGTCCCTGCTGGGGCCGGCCCCGTCCCACCGGGACAGCGGAGTGTCAGGGCGGCTCGGGCGGCACGTACCTGAAGTAATAGACATCGCTCTTGCCGGCGCTGAGGCCCGACTTGCGGATCACCTCTTCCTTCTTCCATCCCGGGGGCAGCGCCGGGCAATCCATCCTGCCTTGCTTCTCCATGCACCGAGCGCGGGGCCCCCGGCAGCGGCGGCGGCGGCTGCAGCGGCGGCGAGACAAGCAAGGAAGGGGTTCTCCCGCCGCCCGGTCCCCGGTGCTGGCAACGAGCGTTGTATTGTTCCCGGACAGGGCCGGGGCCGGGACCCCCTGGCGATGGCGGCCTCGGCGGGCTCCTCGGCGCCAGGAGCGGGGGCTGCGCGCGCAGCCGGCGGAGCTCTCGGCCCGGCGCCCGCTTCCGCGGCCGAGCCCCGGAATCGGTGTCAGCGGCCTAGAAGGGCCGGAGCGGCCAGCCCCGCCGACCATAGAGAGCTCCGTAGGCGGGACAGAGCGGCGGGCGGGGCGGGAAGGGGTACGGGGTGTTGCCGCCGGCATCTCCCCGGCGCCTGACTGACTGACTGACTGACGATGGTCCGGAGGGAGGGCGGCTGAGCCGGGAGGGTTCGGGCTCGCCGGCGGAGGGCGGAGGGACGCGGAGCCGAACGGTGCCGGCAGGTGCTGGGGCGAGGAGGAAACCGTCCGTCACGTCCCGCTTGTCCCAGCGTGTCAGGGAGAGCGAGGGCTTGGCGGCTGCCGGGGACGGTTTGGGGACACGCTGAGGCGTTAGCGCCTGACAGCAGCACCAGCGGGACGGCACCCAACCTGCGCCGCCAGCCACCCCACTGCACCCATTTTCTCCTCCAAACGCCTCATCTCCTTCCCGGGATCCGCCAATTTATTCGCCCTCTCTATACACCCCGACCCTCCTGACAGCGCTCGGGAGGCGGCTGCTTCCCGAGCCCACGGGGTCCTCGCACCCGCCAGCAACGGAGCCTCCGCTCCAGCGCACACCGGACCCATGTTCCCCCTCTCTCTCCTTCTCAGCGCCGTCGGGGCTCTGGGTCGGGCTCGGCGACCTCTCCCGCAGGCACCCAAGGGAGGCCCCGGCCCCTGCCCGTCCCGGCGCTAGGACCTGCGCAGCGCGGCCGCCGCCTCCTCCTCCTCCTCCTTCAGCGGGGCGGGCCCGGGGCAGCGCGTCCGTCCCCGCCGCCGGCGGCTGTGGCGAAGGGAGCGGCTGTGAGTCGGCGGTTGAGTCAGCCCTGAGGCGGCATGGAGCCCTTCCCGCCGCCCACGGAGGAGCAGGAGGAGAAAGACGAGGAGGAGGAGGAGGGCGGCTGCTTTTACCCGCAGCCGGGCGGCGGGGACGCTCCGCCCGCCTCCTGTGAGCGCGGGTCCCGGGCGGGGCGGGAGCAATGGCGGCGGAGGCTGAGGGGAGCGGAGGCTGAGGCGAGCGCAGCGGAGCCCGCCAGAAGCCCGGCGGCTGCTCTGAGGGTGAAGCGGTGCCCTCAGGGTGGAGGCTCCGCGTCCCGGGCACGGTTGTGAGGCGGAAGGGCAAGGCTGGGGCTGGCGCGGGTTGTCGGAGCGCCAAGCTTGTCCTTGCCTCCTGGGGAAAAGGAATTGGAGGTCTGTGAGGAGGAGGAGGAGAAGCCTCTCCTCGGCAGCCATCATCACCCCGCCGCTTCTTTTTGTGTCGTTGTTGTGATGCTGCCGGCACTGGTTCTGTCAGTCAGCACAAGGATGAAAGGAAAGGCCGGAGCTGTTTTCCGGGGGGATAAAAGGCGTTATTTTTACAGAAATAAACGCGAAGATGTCGGTGTTGCGGGGTGAAAGGGTAGGGTGTGGGGAAAGGGGTTGGGTGGGTGTTTGGCAGTCAGCTGGGCTGCTGGGGAGAGCTCTGAGCTCAGATGTAAGCCTGGGATGGTATATAAGACCTCTAAAACGTATATTCCTCTTGCAGTGGTTATTTAGGAGGATGAATTCATTGGGAAGGAATTGTTGCATCCCAGGGGAGGGTGACTGTTCCACTGTGCTTTTGCAGGGACAAGGAGCAGAGTGATCCTGCACCTCGACCTGGACTGCTTTTATGCCCAAGTAGAGATGATCCGTAATCCTGCCCTTAGGAACAAACCTTTAGGTAGGAGTTCTTCTGCTGTTAATTTGGGGATTATGCTTATTATTCAGTCAGGAGAAACTAAAACCCTGAATAAAGCAGGGCCATGCCTGCCTGGTGAGATCCAGAGGGTCACAGAGGAGCTGTAACCACATCCAGAGTGAGTCAAGTTCAGGCTATGCTCTCAGTAGCTGTTACTAAAAGGTAATAAATCCTCCTGAGCACTTGATAACATGTCTGAGCTTCACTGATGAGCTTTTTGACTCACTCTTGCTCAAAACATGTTTCATTCCATCCAGGAGTTAAGAATGAAGGTGAGGCAGGCAGTAGAGTCTGCCATCAGTAGGAGAAAGTGCAACATAAAATTACTGTTACATCAAGAGCATTTTCATGGGTGAGATTGCCTGAAAAGGACCCAAGTTAAGAGTGGTATTACAATTGGGGAAAAAAAAACCAAAAAAATTGGTAAGGTTTTAAAATGGTTTTACTCTCCAGTCTTCTAAATCAAGAGATTTGTCTTGAGAAATGAGCCTGTTGGGTTGGTTTGTTTGCTGCTCTTTTGATGTTCTGTCCTGACCACAGTGGCAGGAAAATCCTGTGGTTTTCTGCAAAGGACCACAAGTGCCTGAACTTTGAAAAATAGTTGATCTTTATCTTTAGGTGTTCAACAGAAATCCATCGTGGTTACCTGCAACTATGAAGCCAGAAAACTTGGAGTTAAGAAACTGATGTCTGTCAAGGATGCTAAAGAGAAGTGTCCTCAGCTGGTCCTGGTTAATGGAGAAGATCTGACTCCTTACAGGGAAATGTCCTACAAGGTTACAGGTACAAAATTAACAGTTTTTCAGTAAAGAACAAACACTTTTTGTGTGCACATGTGTCTAATAGTACGTGACGTTTTCCTTCTCTAGAAGTTGTTGCTTGAAGAGCCTCATCCCATGGCAATGGTATTTAAAGTCAACATGTGATAAAATAAGTGATCAGGCTTGGTTGCAACAGAATGCTGAAACCTTTGAGTGGGTCAGCTTCTCTCTGATCCCTTAATTAAACAATGCTGATGATTAATAACTGCTTTTATCATCAGCAGGTGAGATGGTAAGAACTAAAAAGTGAAAGCAAGGAAACAGCTTTCCTTAGGAGAAAGCACTGCAGGGGTTAAGAACTGTAATTTCAAAAAGAAATAAGGAAAACTTTGGGGAGAAGAAAAGCAGATGACAGAGGTAGTTGTGGGATGAAAAAATACTCCTTTTTGCTAAAAATATGTGCTGTATTATTTTATCAAATCAGCTGTGGATTGCTGCAGACATGAACACCTCCCATGTGCATATTTCCTCCTAGAGCTGTTGGGGGAGTTTTGCCCACTGGTGGAAAGGCTTGGGTTTGATGAAAATTTTGTGGATATCACAGAGATTGCAGAGAAAAGACTAAACCAGCTACAGCAGAGGGGGTGTTCCCAAATCTGTGTGTCTGGCCATGTCTACAACAACCAAGGTGAGCCAAACTTTTTGTCTAAACAAAGAAGTTGCCAGGCAACCCTCTCAAAATGTACAGTTATCTCTACTTTGGTTATATAGGCACAAGAAGCTTTGATATTTAACACTTTCCTCTCATAATATATTGTACTTTATATTTAAAATACTCCCTCAACATTATTGTCTTTTATATTTAAATATATTCTTTTGCATTTGATATTTTAAATACTTCCTGAGCATTATGCTTCCTGAACAGTACATGCCTGGCTTTGGGCAGCAGGATTTTAATCAGGATTTTGGGGAGAGAGGAGTGAGGTTCAACTTGGCTACAGAATCCACAACAATCTCACTCCACCCTGCAAATCAACACAACAAAAAACATTCCCTAAATCAGGCAAACTTTTAGCTAACCAGGTGATGATTGGAAGTTGGGGAATGTCACACCAATCCACAAAAAGGGCTGGAAAGAGGACCCAGGAAACTCCAGGCCCGTCAGCCTGACCTCAGTGCCTGGCAGGGTCATGGAACAGCTCATCCTGGGGGCAATCCCACAGCACCTGCAGGATGGGCAAGGGATCAGACCCAGCCAGCACGGGGTTAGGAAGGGCAGGTCCTGTCTGAGCAACCTGAGCTCCTTTTATCATCGGGTGACTGCCTGGGGGATGAGGGGAAGGCTGTGGATGTGGTCTGCCTGGACTTCAGCAAGGCCTTTGACACCGTCTCCCCTAGGATTCTCCTGGAAAAGCTGTCAGGCCATGGCTCAGCCAGGAGCACTCTGTGCTGGGTTAGGAACTGGCTGGAGGGCCGGGCCCAGAGAGTGGTGCTGAACGGGGCTGCATCAAAATGGCGGCTGGTCACTAGTGGTGTCCCCCAGGGATCAGTGTTGGGCCCAGTGCTGTTTAATATCTTGAGGGAGGATTTAGAGGAGGGCATTGAGTCCATCCTCAGCAAATTCCCAGCTGACACTAAGCTGGGGGGAAGTGTGGATCAGCTGGAAGGCAGGAGGGCTCTGCAGAGGGACCTGGAGAGACTGGAGAGCTGGGCTGATCCCAAGGGGATGAGGTTGAAGATTCCAAGGGCCGGGTCCTGCACTTTGGCCACAAGAAGCCCCTGGGGAGCTGCAGGCTGGGCAGGGAGTGGTTGCAGCAAGGGAGCTGGGAGTCTGGCTTGCCAGGAAGCTGAAGAGGAGGCAGCAGTGTGGCCAGGTGGGCAAGAAGGCCAATGGCATCCTGGGCTGGCTGAGGAAGAGCGTGGCCAGCAGGTCCAGGGAAGGGATTCTGCCCCTGTGCTCAGCCCTGGGGAGGCCACAGCTTGAGTCCTGTGTCCAGTTCTGGGCCCCTCAGCTCAGGAAGTTGAGGAAGGAGCTTGAGGTGCTGGAGCAGGTGCAGAGAAGAGCAAGGAGGCTGGGAAGGGATCCAGCAGAATTGCTGGGAGGAAGAAAGGGCTGAGGGAGCTGGGGGTGTTGAGGCTGGAGAAGAGGAGGCTCAGGGGAGACCTCATCACTCTCTGCAACTCCCTGAAAGGAGGTTGGAGCCAGGGGGGTGTTGGGCTCTTTTGCCAAACGACTTTCAACAAGACAAGAGGGCACAAAGGGTCTCAAGTTGTGCCAGGGGAGGTTTAGGTTGGAGCTGAGAAAGAATTTCTTTCTGGAGAGGGTGATCAGCCCTTGGAATGGGCTGCCCAGGGAAGTAGTGGATTCTCCGTGTCTGGAGATCTTTCCAAAGAGCCTGGATGTGGCACTGAGTGCCATGGGCTGGGAACCACGGGGGGAGTGGATCAAGGGTTGGACTTGATGAGCTCTGAGCTCCCTTCCAACCCAGCCCATTCTATGATTCTATGACTCTACAACCTGAACACTGCTTTTTTTTTCTTTGCAGCCATCAATTTGCAGGATCCAAGGCATTTAAGGCTGGTTATGGGGTCTCAGGTTGCAGAGGAGTTCAGGGAAGCCATCTGTGCCAGGCTGGGCCTCACAGGCTGTGCTGGGGTGGCCTCTAACAAATTACTGGCTAAATTAGTGTCTGGGACCTTCAAACCAAACCAGCAAACCCTGCTGCTGCCTGAGAGCTGCCAGGAACTGATGCACAGCCTGGAGCACATCCAGAAAGTGCCTGGTAAGCATCCTGACAACTCCTCAGATGAGGGGAAAAAAAACCAGACAAAACAATGACTGAAAAAACATCAAAATCTGGGGCTCACAGGGAGGGTGAGCTCTGAGTTTTGGGTAGCAAGAAATAAAGGACTTGGGCTTTAAATGTGGCATAAATGTGGTGCATAAATCTGCTCACAAGATAGCTTCAAAATGACCAAACTCTCCTGTTTATTCCTCTTGAACTGGAGCAGAGAAACTTCTGTGAACTTGCTGGCTTGAGACTGTCAGGTATTAAAGCAGTTTATTGGGTGACACAGGCTGAGGAAGGAGTTTTCCTGGTTATTGCACACTGGTGTCAGGTGCACAGAGACCTTTCCTGGGTCCCAGTGTGGCAGCCTGGAAAACTTGGATGATAAAATATGGAAAAAGCCCCACTCAGGGGTAAAAACTGTCAGGGCTGTGTGGGTGGGCATTTTGTAAATAAATGTGTGTGTGTATAGAGAGAGAAAGGTGTATAATTATATATTTATATTATATATATATTTATAATTTTTATATATTTTTATATATATAATGTTTATATATTTATAATTTTTATATATTTATAGATATTTATAAATATTTATTTATAGATTTTTATAGATATATATACATGTATTTATAAGTATTTATATTTATATATTTATATATATTTTTATATATATTTATATGTACTTGTGTATATATACTTTTATATACTTTTATATACTTTTATATACTTTTATATACTTTTATATACTTTTATATACTTTTATATACTTTTATATTAAAGGGCCACATAAAAGTATATAAAAGCATGTAATTTTATATACTTTTATATATTTTATATTTATCTTATATTATTTTTTCTTTTTTTCTTTTTTATATTTTTCATATTTTTTGTTGTTATATTTTTATTTTTCATATATTTTTTATATGTTTATAATTTTAATATTTTTATATTTTATATTTATTTTATTATTATTCTAATTAATTTATATTTATTTTTATATGTTTGTATTTTATATTTTTATATTTATTATATTTTTATATTTATTATATTTTTATAATTATTATATTTTTATATTTATTATATTTTTATATTTATTATATTTTTATATTATATATTTTATATTTTTACATTTTGGTTTTTATATTTTTATATTTTTCATATTTTATATATTTTTATATTTTTGTATTTTATTTTTATATATCTTTATATTTATATTTTATATATTTTTTATATTTTTAATATTTTATTTATGTATGTTTTATATATATCTATATATATATTTTACATACTTATTTATATATATTTTGATATTGATATATTTATATATATTTTATATTTATATTTTATATATTTTTTATATTTTATTTTATATATATTTATGTGTGTTTTATGTATATTTATATATATTTTTACATACTTATTTATGTATTTTTATATTGATATATTTATATATATTTTATATTGATATTTTTATATATATTTTATATTTATATTTTTATATATATTTTATATTTATATTTTATATATTTTTATATTTTTAATTTTTTATATATTTATGTATGTTTTATATATATTTATATATATTTTTACATTCTTATTTATATATATTTTATATTGATATATTCATATATTCATATATATTTTATATTGATATATTTATATATATTTTTATATTGATATTTTATATATTTTTTATATTTTTAATATTTTAAATATATGTTTTATATATATCTATATATATATTTTTACATACTTATTTATATATATTTTTATATTGATATATTTATATATATTTTATATTGATATATTTATATATATTTTATATTGATATTTTTATATATATTTTATATTTATATTTTATATATTTTTATATTTTTAATTTTTTATATATATTTATGTATGTTTTATATATATTTATATATATTTTTACATACTTATTTATATATATTTTATATTGATATTTTATATATATTTTATATTGATATTTTATATATATTTTATATTGATATTTTATATATATTTTATATATATTTATGTATGTTTTATGTATATTTATATATATATATTTTACATACTTATATATTTTTTATATTGATATATTTATATGTATTTTATATTGATCTATTTATATATATATATTATATTGACATTTTTATATATATTTTATATACATATATATTTATATATTTTATATTTATTGAAATATATTTTATATATATATGTATTTATATATATTTATATATTTTTATATATCTTTTATATTTATATTTACATAACTATTATATACACACAGACAGACACTTTCCTGTGTGTTTTTAACATCCTGTGCAGGCATAGGCAGCAGGACTGCCCAGGGCCTGGCAGTGCTGGGTGTCAGGGGTGTGTGTGACCTCCAGGCCTTTCCCCCTGCTCTGCTGGAGAAGGAGTTTGGGGCTTCTGTTGCTCAGAGGATCCAGAAACTCAGCTATGGAGAAGATGATTCTCCTGTCACTCCATCAGGCCCTCCTCAGGTACAAGAATTGGTCTGAAAGACTTTATAAAGAGTAAAAAAAAAAAAAAGCTTTTATTTTTATACAGCTTTGCTAACCAAAATTAGATATTTTTGTATATATTTTCTAGCACAACTCAACTTCTAATTCTCCAGGAATTCAGTTGAGCTCTGAGTGTCAGTAAACTGTTGTTAATCCTACACACTTAATTGTGATATTGTTTTTCTTCTTCAGAATTTTGGAGTAAATATAAGATGGAAAGGACTAACTTGGGGTTTTTTTTCAGTCCTTTAGTGATGAAGATTCCTTTAAAAAATGCTCTTCAGAAGCAGAAGTTCAGGAGAAGATTGAAGAGCTGCTTCCTAAGCTCTTAGACAGGTGACTGTCCTCAGTAGCTCTTTTTTATGACTGAAATTATGACCTGAAGGGTCAGAACTTTCATAGAATCACAGAATGGGCTGGGTTGGAAGGGAGCTCAGAGCTCATCAAGTCCAACCCTTGATCCACTCCCCCCGTGGTTCCCAGCCCATGGCACTCAGTGCCACATCCAGGCTCTTTGGAAAGATCTCCAGACACGGAGAATCCACTACTTCCCTGGGCAGCCCATTCCAAGGTCTGATCACCCTCTCCAGAAAGAAATTCTTTCTCAGCTCCAACCTAAACCTCCCCTGGCACAACTTGAGACCCTTTGTGCCCTCTTGTCTTGCTGAGAGTTGCCTGGGAAAAGAGCCCAACCCCCCCCTGGCTCCAACCTCCTTTCAGGGAGTTGCAGAGAGTGATGAGGTCTCCCCTGAGCCTCCTCTTCTCCAGCCTCAACACCCCCAGCTCCCTCAGCCCTTCCTTCCTCCCAGGAATTCTGCTGGATCCCTTCCCAGCCTCCTTGCTCTTCTCTGCACCTGCTCCAGCACCTCAAGCTCCTTCCTGAGGGACTTGCTGAGGGGCCCAGAACTGGACACAGGACTCAAGCTGTGGCCTCCCCAGGGCTGAGCACAGGGGCAGAATCCCTTCCCTGGACCTGCTGCCCACGCTCTTCCTCAGCCAGCCCAGGATGCCATTGGCCTTCTTGGCCACCTGGCCACACTGCTGCCTCCTCTTCAGCTTCCTGGCAAGCCAGACTCCCAGCTCCCTTGCTGCAACCACTCCCTGCCCAGCCTGGAGCTCCCCATGGGCTTCTTGTGGCCAAAGTGCATTTTAGTTACATTAAATTTGGGGGCAAATCTTTTAGCAGCATCTCAGAGATGGTTTAATAATCAATAATAAAAATTGAGCCTATTTGTCCTACCTTGTTCACGACAGAGAGGATTGAGGAATATTTCCTTCTGTAGGGAAAAATCCTGGGAGAGACCTGTGTTTATTTAAAGGGAATATTTCACCTAGATGCTGTGGCAGTTTCCAGAGCCCCTCTCCAGACTCCTCATGGCTTTGTGTTCTCCCAAGGATCCAGAAGGATGGGAGGCAGCCCCAGACAGTCAGGCTCAGCATACGCCGCTTCTCCTCACCAGGGAAGAGACCCAACAGGGAGAGTCGTCAGTGTCCTGTTCCCCCTCACCTCATCCACAGGTTTGGAAAAGGTACATTTAGAGGTTTGGAAAGGATTGACTTGGTCCTGCTATCACCTTATTTGTCTGGGAAATTCTCCTGCTGAATTTCATGATAATATTCCCTGTGTTTGGAAAGGTTTCCGTGGAGTGGATGTGTCCTGAGGAGGTTTGCTAAAACTGTCTTGAATTTCACTGCAGGAATAATGATGATGTTACTGTCATGGTTTGATCCAATCTGGCTGGATTCCTTGATGGGGTGGGGTAGGTTGACAGGGAGCTGTTTCCTGGATTAATAATCTGCTTTTCTCCATTAGGGAATTAAATTATGTTCTCAATTTTATGATGTAATAAACCATCTTCTTGATGTGCCTCTCAAATTAATAACAGAAAGGCTCTCACCCTTCTCAGACTTCAAGCTTCCCAACCAACAATTCCAATTCTTTTGACACTTGATGCAGATTGGGGTGAGGAAGTAAATCTGAACCACTGTTCCCTGAATTACTTCCCAGAGGGAAGTCCTAGGGAAGCTGTTTAAAGGCTGTGGAGCTTCTGACTCCCAATTAGCACTTTCCACACAGGAGGTGACTGACAATTCCTGTCAGCTCATGCAGCCACACAAAATCCAGTGTTGTGGTGATGTTAAATACCTGTGTGGAAAGGCTCTTTTTGGTAAAATTGGATGATTTCTCACATCTGTTCAGCCTGCCTTGTGTTCTGTCATTTTTCTAGGCACATCCTATAAAGTTATCTTCACAGGTGTGAAATGAAACATTTTTACTGGAGGACTTCCCTGACAGGGCAGAGTGAACTGAGATATTATTTTGGAAGTGTCTGCCTTTGGGCACAGCCATTTCTCTCAGGCTTCCTCAGCCAGTGATTCTTGATCTCCCTTGCTTTTTTGCAACCTTTTTTCTTTCAGAAAGCAGCAAGGTGCTATCCCCATGGGTAGCTCTCCTCATGAAACTCTTCAGGAAGATGGTAGCTGTAGAGCTCCCATTTCACCTCACCCTTCTGAGCATCTGCTTCTCCAACCTCAGAGAGCTGCCCAGCAGCAAGGAAGGCTCAATTGCTTCCTATCTAAAGCAGATGGCACCAACATCAGGCTCTGCTAAACGTGGCTGGGTAAGTTGGGACATCATTTTCCCTGTCTGGAGATACAGCTTTGAGATAGTTCTGTCTTCATTCTGGAGATTTAAAGCTTAACTGCTTTGGTATTTATAGGATACAGCCCCTTAACTGAAGGGAAGAGAAATCACTAAGGGAGAAAATACAAACTTAGGTCTTCCAAATACTAATACCCAGGAAACTCCAGCCCCGTCAGCCTGACCTCAGTGCCTGGCAGGGTTATGGAGCAGATCATCCTCAGTGCAATCACACAGCACCTGCAGGATGGGCAAGGGATCAGACCCAGCCAGCACGGGGTTAGGAAGGGCAGGTCCTGTCTGAGCAACCTGAGCTCCTTTTATCATCGGGTGACTGCCTGGGGGATGAGGGGAAGGCTGTGGATGTGGTCTGCCTGGACTTCAGCAAGGCCTTTGACACCGTCTCCCCTAGGATTCTCCTGGAAAAGCTGTCAGGCCATGGCTCAGCCAGGAGCACTCTGTGCTGGGTTAGGAACTGGCTGGAGGGCCGGCCCAGAGAGTGGTGCTGAACGGGGCTGCATCAAAATGGCGGCCGGTCACTAGTGGTGTCCCCCAGGGATCAGTGTTGGGCCCAGTGCTGTTTAATATCTTGAGGGAGGATTTAGAGGAGGGCATTGAGTCCATCCTCAGGAAATTCCCAGCTGACACTAAGCTGGGGGGAAGTGTGGATCAGCTGGAAGGCAGGAGGGCTCTGCAGAGGGACCTGGACAGACTAGAGAGCTGGGCCGATTCCAACGGGATGAGGTTCAACAAGGCCAAGTGCCGGGTCCTGCACTTTGGCCACAACAACCCCATGCAGCGCTACAGGCTGGGGACAGAGTGGCTGAGAGCAGCCAGGCAGAAAGGAACCTGGGAGTCTGGCTTGCCAGGAAGCTGAAGAGGAGGCAGCAGTGTGGCCAGGTGGCCAAGAAGGCCAATGGCATCCTGGCCTGTATCAGAAACAGCATCACCAGCAGGTCCAGGGAGGTGATTCTGCCCCTGTACTCAGCGCTGGTGAGGCCACACCTCGAGTCCTGTGTCCAGTTCTGGGCCCCTCAGTTTAAGAAGGATGTAGAGGTCCTGGAGCAGGTCCAAAGGAGGGCAACCAGGCTGGTGAAGGGACTCGAGCACAGGCCCTATGAGGAGAGGCTGAGAGAGCTGGGGCTGTTCAGCCTGAAGAAGAGGAGGCTCAGGGGAGACCTCATTGCTGTCTACAACTACCTGAAAGGAGGCTGTAGCGAGGTGGGAACTGGACTCTTTTCACAGACGACCTTCAACAAGACAAGAGGACACAGTCTTAAGTTGTGCCAGGGGAGGTTTAGGTTAGATATTAGAAAGAATTTCTTCACGGAGAGGGTGATCAGGCTATGGAATGGACTGCCCGGTGAGGTGGTAGATTCTCCGTCCCTGGAGACATTTAAAAAAAGACTGGATGTGGCACTCAGTGCCATGGTCTAGCAACTGCTCCGGTGGGTCAAGGGTTGGACTAGATGATCTCTGAGGTCCCTTCCAACCCGGCTAATTCTATGATTCTATGCTGAATTTGGCTCTTGATTCCAGGAGGATCTTCCCTTCATTTAGCATGTGTGAACCAGGCCATTTCCTCAGCTCCTATTATACCTTTTACTAATCTTCTCTCAGTGTATCATACAGAAGCTGAGTAACTTCAAAGTGATGTTTGTGTAATAAATTTACTGTTTCTGGCTTGGCACAGCAGTTCTGCAAAAAACATTTCTCTGTTTCTCAACTGCTCAGGAATATGAGGCATAAACTCTTTTATTCTAAAGCTTTGCAGAGTTTTAAAGCAATAGAAAGTAACTCCAAGGGATTTGCTGCTTTACAAGAAGAACAGAATTCCTGTGTGTGTACTATTTAAGGTCTATGTTTGAAAATAAAATTAAAAAACACTGCTGATCATAAAGAAAACAAAAAGGAATAATTCCAAGAACTTGCTCTTAGCAAAATAGCTCTTGGTCACTGTTAGATTACACAGAACTTATGCTTCTCTCTCCATTTTTTGCCACAGGATGTGGAAGCAACCTCAGGAGTTGAGGGAAGTGCTTCTTGGACCCAGGATTGTGACAAAATTGGAACTACAAAAATGAGGAAGCTTTCAGAGGAAAAGCAAAGCAACAGGGAAAAAGCAGGAGTTCCTGACTTGCCATTTTATTTGCCTGCTGCTGCTATTGACCAGGAAGTCTTCAAGGAACTTCCAGAAGCTATTCAAAAAGAAATTATTTCTGAGAAAGCAGCAGTGATCCCTCCTGGGAATGTTTTGGGTGAGCCAGCAGTAGGTTTTGCAGAAGAGGGATCCAGGATTTTTGGGATGCCCCTGAATTCTGAGGGATTAAGCAGTGACTCTGCAGGGTGCAGCAAAGCTCTCCCATCAGCTCCTGAACCTGCAGCTCTTCTGGCACCCAGGGCCAGTTGTTCTTCTGCATGGCCCACACTGACAAGCAGCAGGGTGGAAAAACAACCCCTGAACTCCAGAGGGAAAGTCCTGTCAGCCCTGGAAGCCAGAGAGGGACAAAGGGTTGAGGGTGTCCCTGGCTTGGATAAAGAGGAGCAGATCTTTGGAACAACTTTTGAGGAGAAAACTTGTAGGAGACAAACTGGGATTGTTCTGCCTCCTGATGTTGACACAAAGACTTTTTATGAACTCCCTGCAGAACTGCAAGCAGAATTGTTAGCTGAATGGAAGAATCAGGACCCTTTGCCCCAAAATTCTAAGGCTAAATCCCCTGAAAAGCCTAAAAATAATAAAGGAAGGAGGAAGGCAGCATCGTGTTTATCCCAGTCCAACAGTTTGCTCAGGTATTTCAAACCCCAGTGAAACAGTTGTCTTAAAATGGTAAGAAGCAGCACTGGAAGGCACTTTAGTTCTGAGGAGTTTCATGTAAACTGGAAAGGTGTGATTATTAAAAGTTATTTTGAGAGTTTTGCACATCAGTTTCAGTGCTTTGCCATGGGAATGGCAATCCCTGCTTCCTGCAGTGAAGTGGGAACTAGAGGGATTAAAATCCTGAGGGATGAAGGAAATATTACTTCTAAATTAACTGGTAACTAGAGGGATTAAAATCCTGAGGGAGAAAGGAAATATTACTTCTAAATTGATCCTATCAGCAGAAAAATGGTTTAACTTTGGCACTCAAGAGTCAAAAAATGACAACTCTCTACAAAGAGCAGCTTTTAATGAGATGCTAGATCCAAATTCATGAGGCTTTCCTTCAGCTGCACTGAAATAGTTGCTAATTACAGCTAATAAACCTGCTTCAAGCCTCTAGTGCACAAGATTGTTTCAGTCAGTAGATAATTGAGGTAAAAATGTAGCAAAGTGGGTTTAAAACCAGGGCAAAATATTTACTACTTAACATTGCTCTTACATCACCAGATTCTAGGTGTATATATATTATTTTTTTCTTTTCCTCTACATATAAAGTGCAAAAATAGCACAAAACATCCCCTGATAGCACTGCAAGTGACATCCTGCACTTTGATGGCACTTCAGGATATAAATCAACCCCCAAACCAGAGAAAAGCAGCATTCACCTCTCTCAACAGTAAACTTCAGCCACTTCCACATAAACCCCAGCTAAAATAAACATCAGCATCTGCTTTAAAAACAAATCCAGGTCCAAGATGTGTGGGAGGGAAGTGCTGATTATTTTCCACTTCATGTTTCATTCTGGTCTTTCAAGCTTTGCAGTCCAGCTCTTGTTTCAGTGATTAAGTTTATAAGGGTTGTAGGTAATGCTGTCTCCACCACAGAGCAGGGGAGCCTTCCTCCCAGTTCTGGCTGAATAAATACCACTAGTTTAGAATGTTGTGGGTTCCTGCAATGAAAGGAACAAAATCTTTCACTTAGAACTTGTTATTCTTCCTGTGAAACTTAACAAGATGTATAAATGTTTAGATTTTCCAGCCCAGCTCTGCTGAGAAGTAGAGGTTGGGTTAAAGTTTCAGTAGATTCAAAGTCACAGAACTCTAAAGATTAAAATTAAGGAATATAAATTAAAGAGAAAAACTGTGTGCTTCAGGAAATATGAAGCTTTTTAAGGAGAAAACAACTTAATAACCAAAGGTACCAATGTAAGGGGCCTTGAAGTACTTACTCAGGCAGAGGTGAGCACACATATCCACAGGGATTGTTAAAACCTCGGACACAAGAGGGAGTAGGAGGGCAGCTGGAATATTCCACACTGACAGCTACTCCCACAATAAAAAAAAATAAAAAAAAAAACCCAGTTAATTAGAGCTGGCACTTCAAAACACCTTTAAAAAAAAAAAAATCAACAAAAAGAGGCTCTCAGATCCTCTCAATCCCCTCCCTGCTGTGTTCAGCCATTCCACCCTGCCCACAGAAAAAAGGACATTAAATATTTGTGCAAGTAACTCAACACTTGTCAGAATTTCCACTGCTGTTGGGGCAGCCCTGTCCTCCAGAGGTGACTGCAAATACCTGAGGTGTCAAGGTGTGGCTTGGGGCAGGACAAAGCAGTCAGTTTGTCAGCAAGATGCTGTTAAGTAGTAAAAGGAGTTGCAGAGGAGATGAGGAAACTGCTGCACACATGCAGGGCAGTTGTTAGGAGGGGTTTGTTTGGTTAGTTGTCTGTTAATTTTATGTAATGCAAGGGGAGAAAACTCAGGAAAGCTCCTTCCCTGTACTGAGATTCACACAGAGGAACAAGGTTAGCCCAGAAATGAAGCAGCAGGGAGGTGTTTCCCTGATTAATCCTTGTAATATGGATAATTTTACAGAGCCAGGCTCAAGGAGGATCAAATAGGGAGCAAGCTCAGTCTCAGACTCTTGTTAAACAAGAAGCTTTTGGTCAGGAAGTCATCCAGGTACAGGAAAATGTTATTAAATAAGCACTGGAGTTATCTAGGGAAATAAATTCTACCTGACTCCTCGTGCTACTCCATCTGTAGTTGTTAGGAGGGGTTTATTTGTTTGGTTGTCTGTTAATTTTATGTAATGCAATTATTGCAAGGGGAAAAAACTGCCAGGTCAGGAAAGCTCCTTCCCTGGACTGAGATTCACACAGGGGAACAAGGTTAGCCCAGAAATGAAGCAGCAGGGAGGTATTTCCCTGATTATTCCTTGTAATATGAATAATATTACAGAGCCAGGCTCAAGGAGGATCAAACAGGGAGCAAGCTCAGTCTCAGACTCTCATGTTAAACAAGAAGCTTTTGGTCAGAAGTCATCCAGGTACAGGAAAATGTTATTAAATAAGCACTGGAGTTAGCTAGGGAAATAAATTCTACCTGACTCCTCCTGCTACTCCATTTGTAGTTGTTAGGAGGGGTTTGTTTGGTTGGTTGTCTGTTAATTTTATGTAATGCAATTATTGCAAGGGGAAAAAACTCAGGAAAGCTCCTTCCCTGTACTGAGATTCACACAGAGGAACAAGGTTAGCCCAGAAATGAAGCAGCAGGGAGGTATTTCCCTGATTATTCCTTGTAATATAAATAATTTTATATTTTCTACAGAGCCAGACTCAAGGAGGATCAAACAGGGAGCAAGCTCAGTCTCAGACTCTTGTTAAACAAGAAGCTTTTGGTCAGGAAGTCATCCAGGTACAGGAAAATGTTATTAAATAAGCACTGGAGTTATCTAGGGAAATGAATTCTACCTGACTCCTCCTGCTACTGCATCTGTAGTTGTTAGGAGGGGTTTGTTTGGTTGGTTCTTATTGTAAGGGGAGGGCTGGGGAAAAAACTGCCAGGTCAGGAAAGCTCCTTCCCTGTACTGAGATTCACACAGAGGAACAAGGTTAGCCCAGAAATGAGGCAGCAGGGAGGTATTTCCCTGATTATTCCTTGTAATATGGATAATTTTGCAGTTTTTACAGAGCCAGACTCAAGGAGGATCAAACAGGGAGCAAGCTCAGTCTCAGACTCTTGTTAAACAAGAAGCTTTTGGTCAGGAAGTCATCCAGGTACAGGAAAATGTTATTAAATAAGCACTGGAGTTATCTAGGGAAATAAATTCTACCTGACTCCTCCTGCTACTCCATCTGTAGTTGTTAGGAGGGGTTTGTTTGGTTGGTTCTCTGTTAATTTTATGTAATCCAATTATTGTAAAGGCTAAAAACTCAGGAAAGCTCCTTCCTGTACTGAGATTCACACAGAGGAACAAGGTTAGCCCAGAAATGAAGCAGCAGGGAGGTATTTCCCTGATTATTCCTTGTAATATGGATAATTTTACAGTTTTTACAGAGCCAGACTCAAAGAGGATCAAACAGGGAGCAAGCTCAGTCTCAGAGTCTTGTTAAACAAGAAGCTTTTGGTCAGGAAGTCATCCAGGTACAGGAAAATGTTATTAAATAAGCACTGGAGTTATCTAGGGAAATAAATTCTACCTGACTCCTCCTGCTACTGCATCTGTAGTTGTTAGGAGGGGTTTGTTTGTTTGGTTGTCTGTTACTTTTATGTAATGCAATTATTGCAAGGGGAAAAAACTCAGGAAAGCTCCTTCCCTGTACTGAGATTCACACAGAGGAACAAGGTTAGCCCAGAAATGAAGCAGCAGGGAGGTATTTCCCTGATTATTCCTTGTAATATGGATAATTTTGCAGTTTTTACAGAGCCAGACTCAAGGAGGATCAAACAGGGAGCAAGCTCAGTCTCAGATTCTCTTGTTAAACAACAAGTTTTTGGTCAGGAAGTCATCCAGGTACAGGAAAATGTTATTAAATAAGCACTGGAGTTAGCTAGGGAAATAAATTCTACCTGACTCCTCCTGCTACTCCATTTGTAGTTGTTAGGAGGGGTTTGTTTGTTTGGTTCTTATTGTAAGGGGAGGGCTGGGGAAAAAACTGCCAGGTCAGGAAAGCTCCTTCCCTGGACTGAGATTCACACAGAGGAACAAGGTTAGCCCAGAAATGAAGCAGCAGGGAGGTATTTCCCTGATTATTCCTTGTAATATGAATAATTTTACAGGTTTTACAGAGCCAGACTCAAAGAGGATCAAACAGGGAGCAGATGAGCAAGCTCAGTCTCAGACTCTATTGAACAAGAAGTTTTTGGTCAGGAAGTCATCCAGGTACAGGAAAATGTTATTAAATAAGCACTGGAGTTATCTAGGGAAATAAATTCTACCTGACTCCTCCTGCTACTGCATCTGTAGTTGTTAGGAGGGGTTTGTTTGGTTGGTTCTTATTGTAAGGGGAGGGCTGGGGAAAAAACTGCCAGGTCAGGAAAGCTCCTTCCCTGGACTGAGATTCACACAGAGGAACAAGGTTAGCCCAGAAATGAGGCAGCAGGGAGGTATTTCCCTGATTATTCCTTGTAATATGAATAATTTTATATTTTCTACAGAGCCAGACTCAAGGAGGATCAAACAGGGAGCAAGCTCAGTCTCAGACTCTTGTTAAACAAGAAGCTTTTGGTCAGAAGTCATCCAGGTACAGGAAAATGTTATTAAATAAGCACTAGATTTCTCTAAGGAAATAAATTCTTCCTGACTCCTCCTGCTACTCCATTTTTGGGATTTTCCCAAAGAGAGGTGTGCTAGGAGAGTAAAGAAAGAGCAAATCTGGAATCACATAACTTACAATTAGTTGTAAGGATCCCACCAGGGTATGGTTTCACATGCAGCAGGTCAACAAAATCTCTGGAGGAAATCAGCCCCATGCCATAACTCTGTGTTACACTGTGGTATATACCAGTGTCCTACAAGTAAGTAAAAGCAATTAATGGCTTTTTTTTTTTTTAATTAGTATGTCAGAAGCCAAGTTGGATTGATCTGGAGAAGCAGTGTTACATGGGGAGTAATTAAGAGTGTGACAAAAATGGATTCCTGCTTGGTAGCAGAAGGGGACAGTGCTGAACCAAGAGGAGATCCATGAAAAGGATCCTCCAGAAACACAGCTTAGGGATTCACTGCCATTCCCCAGGGCCTAGATTTGAGGAGGGGATGTGGTTTTTGGGTGGAAAAGCTCAAAATATGCAGATTTAAGGTCCATGGCTAATAATAGAATAATCAAATGCCTCTCTGCTTATACACTGCACAGTGCCTTTTAGGATGGAGATAAGAGCTCTGCTAAATTAAGTTCCCAAAAACCAGTTCTTACCAACCCAGGATGTGTTTTGTATCAATTTTGGTAGTTTCAGCCACTGTAATTCATGCAGAAAGAGTTAAAAAAAAAAATCTTTGTATTAAATTATCACCTGGTCAATCCTTTCTAACAGCTTGTAAGACTGTAATGCCTTGTCCCATTTGCTTCTATACTCAGGAAGATACATAAAAGGAATAATTTTACTGGGGACTTCCTTAATTATCCCTTCTCCACGGTATCTAGATGGTGTAAAAACAAAAAACAAACAGGTATTGAGTTCACATTTAGGAACTGGAAACATCAGTTAAACAAGAATTAGCATCTAGCAGCTGGGGGTGCTGAGTTACCAGGAGAAAACTCCCAAATGTGATGGCACTTGATGGATGAATTCAAATTCAAGAGGTAAAATTAGTTTTCATCCTAGAACTGATTTTTGAGGCTGTTTGATTATTGACACCACACGTTTTAAATTCATTATATGCAAGCTATGGGATAGGAACCTGTTAATTTAAATTAATTTAATTTAAATACATGCAATTCATCTATTAATTAATTATTTTTTTTCCCCTGTAGATGCTTTCAATCCCTTTTGACCCCAACTGCAAACCTTCTCCCTGCTCTATGAACCAGCACGTCCTGGCATTTCTCCAGCTTTGGTTCATCATCTTCTGAGGAGCTCAAAGGAAAGTTCACAGAGGGGAAGAGAGGGACAAGGAAATAAGAAACTCCTGTGATGCTGGGAACTGCTGGCTCACACCTAGTTCCTGGAGAAAACTCTGAATCACTCTGAATCACTGGCAGACAGAGCAATTTGCAAAATTCCCAGCTGACACTAAGCTGGGGGAAGTGTGGATCAGCTGGAAGGCAGGGAGGGCTCTGCAAGGGACCTGGAGAGACTGGAGAGTTGGGCTGATCCCAAGGGGATGAGGTTGAAGATTCCAAGGCCGGGTTCCTGCACTTGGCCACAAGAAGCCCCTGGGGAGCTCCAGGCTGGGGCAGGGAGTGTTGCAGCAAGGGAGCTGGGAGTCTGGCTTGGCAGGAAGCTGAAGGGAGGCAGCAGTGTGCCCAGGTGGCCAAGAAGGCCAATGGCATCCTGGGCTGGCTGAGGAAGAGCGTGGCCAGCAGGTCCAGGGAGGGATTCTGCCCCTTGTGCTCAGCCCTGGGGAGGCCACAGCTTGAGTCCCTCTGTGTCCAGTTCTGGGCCCCTCAGCTCAGGAAGTCCTCAGGAAGGAGCTTGAGGTGCTGGAGCAGGTGGCAGAGAAGAGCAAGGAGGGCTGGGAAGGGATCCAGCAGAATTCCTGGGAGGAAGGAAGGGCTGAGGGAGCTGGGGGTGTTGAGGCTGGAGAAGAGGAGGCTCAGGGAGACCTCATCACTCTCTGCAACTCCCTGAAAGGAGGTTGAGCCCAGGGGGGGATTGGGCTCTTTTCCCAGGCAACTCTCAGCAAGACAAGAGGGCACAAAGGGTCTCAAGTTGTGCCAGGGGAGGTTTAGGTTGGAGCTGAGAAAGAATTTCTTTCTGGAGAGGGTGATCAGCCCTTGGAATGGGCTGCCCAGGGAAGTAGTGGATTCTCCGTGTCTGGAGATCTTTCCAAAGAGCCTGGATGTGGCACTGAGTGCCATGGGCTGGGAACCACGGGGGGAGTGGATCAAGGGTTGGACTTGATGAGCTCTGAGCTCCCTTCCAACCCAGCCAATTCTGTGATTCTGTGATTACAGGCATGGTGAGGGGCTCTGTGTGATGACAGTGCTTGCAGACAGGCTGAGAAACCTGCAGCAGAGTTACAGGCCCTGAAGGAGTGAAGATATCCAAGGAAATAAAGTCAGATCATGGATCTGTTCCTTCACTGCCACAGAGCACACTCCAGAACCTCTTTTCTCCACTGCCTGCAGCAGGTCTGATGGACAACACTTGAATGCCCATTGAAAACCATGGAGTGTAAGCACTGGCAGAACCAGTTCAAAGCTGCATATTCATGTCTGGATACACCCTGGATTTCCATAACTCCCACAAACTTCTGGGAGTTCCCAGTCTCCTACACAGCTCTCACCTGCACCCTGAAATGTCCTCTCACAGCTCGGGGTGAGCTGGTAAGAGGATTTCTTCTAGACAAGGACTTCTGATAGACTCTGTTGTTAGGACAAGAAAAAAAAATCTGAATTTCCACTTCTTTCAGTGGGTTACTGGGAACACTGGAAAAAGAGGAAGGTGAAAACCACTTGGATCACCAAATCAGGACTCACTGTCTGAGACAAACTGAAAAACCCAACTCATGGGCTGTCCTCAGTGACAGAATTCCCAAGAAAATCCGTGAACTCAGCTGGGAATGTTTCACCTCTCAGTGAGAGCAAGCCCTGAGGGGAAGTTCAAACCTTGCTGCTTGCCAACAGCTCTGAATTCCTCACTCCAGAGAGACAAGGAGGGGTGAGGAT
>NW_022045452.1:0-28870 GCF_003957555.1 Calypte anna | reverse complement strand
GAGGTAATAATGTAACACCAGATGGGCCAAACACTGAAGGAGAGCACTTGTATCCTCTCCCCAGTCTGTGCCTGCTTACACAAGTGACAGCTGCATTCATCCTGTCATCTGATGCTTTGTCCAGACTGTCCACTTCCAGTTTGGACAGACTAATACTCTGTTTTCATGTGAATCAAGGAGATAAATTGGCCCTTGGTTTTCTTTACTTGTTACTGGGATACTCCAATATTCCCAACCCAAAACGTTTACAATCAGTAGTCAAGCTCTACAGAAGAACAAAAGCTTCTTAAAACCTTGAGGTGTTTTTTTTAACAGATATATATGACATTGTTTGAATTTGCATCATGTCTCTCTGTATCTGCTAATCTTTTTCATCCCTCTAAGGGGTGAGAAATAAGGGGAGGGAAGGTCCAGTGATTATGACACTTTGAAACTTACTGTAAAAATAAGCTTACAGTTCTCACCTCATTACAGGATTGCAGGTGCTGGTTTTAAGAAAAGAATCAATTAAAGTGATAAAATATATGATAAGGTAACATTTACTATTGCAAAAAAAACCCTGTATAATGACAAAGTCGATGAAAAGATGAAATGTTTTGTTCACTCAGGATTACAGAACTGCAAGTGCAGGGTGTTCAAACTTCTGTCTAGAACAACAGATAGAGCTGATCCTGTCTTCTCAAAAGAAAAATGAGCTCTTTCTAGGTGCCTTCTAGACCAACAGTTGTAACAGTCTGTGCACTCAATTCCACTTTGCATTCAGATTGTCTTTCCCACCTTGAAAGAGCCCACTGAGTGCAGCAAACCATATAGAAGGAAACATATCTTCCCAACACTGACATCCACCCATCCCAAGGTGGCCACAAGCATCTATCTTAATGACCCACAACACCACCAGACAGCAAACACCAGAGGGAGTGTGAGATGATGGACTGGTGTAAAATGAGCCAGAGCAGGGTCTGTATAGATTTATACCAGTAGAAAGTCAGGACCAGGGACAGGAAATCATTACTATGTGCAATGGAAAGTAAATGTGTACCTAGGAAGACCACATACTGGATTGGAATTGGAGATTAATTGTAACATAGATGAAGCTTTAGAAAATGTATCGTAACGTACCATCATCATTAATGATATTGACTCATCTCACAAGGGTGCTGTGGAGCTTCCTGCTGCTGTATCAGTGAGGCACTCCAGCATGCTCTGCTAGCAGAAGTTCTAGGAGTGCAACTCAGAAAGAACACTTCATGCTAATGGCATTACTTATAAAAAGGAAAAAAAAAAAAATCTGTGAATGATGGAGAAATAAGTTAGTTTGAGAAATTGCCTTTATTCTTTATTTTCTACTCTCTCTCTGCTCGATCACTCATCTTTTCTGGGCCCAACAGGACAAAAACAAAAGTGTCTGTTACCCTGTAATATCTTCTAGTTCCTGTCTTTATTAAAAAGAGCTTATTGTAGTCAGGGTATAAATATGTAAAATAGACACCATCCAGGAATCAAACCATATCAAGAATCAGGAAGACTCAGGGTCAAAGCTGAGCCTGACTTAACAAGTATATTCCTGACAAGGACACTGCACTGCTAAAATCTTACAAACTGGGCTCCAAAGCGATGAAAATTTCCCAATATCATGATGGCAATCAGAAGACTTTAATTTTTTTTTTCTGACATTTTAACATGATATGGGACAAATCAGTAAGATTCAAATCCCCAGCTTCTTTGCACATTGCTCCTTTGCACATTTCTGATTCAGGCCACAGATCTTTAACATTCATATTGGACATGGGGTGTCCCTGTCACCATAGTGAATCACTTTGAGGTAGATAAATGATAACACTTTTAATTCTCACTTCCCTCTCCTTTCCCTCCCTTTACTGACACACCCAACCACCCCCACATATTGTTATAGATTTATTCATTATTATTCAATGTACCTCATTAAGAGGTACATTGGAATTCTGGAAAAAAGATCTTGATTAATTTAGTGGGAAAAGTCAGTGTGCATTCAAGAAGACCGATGTTTCCAAATCTCTTGTGCTTCACTCAGCTAAGTCAGTCCTGAATCCCAGTCCTGGATCAGAGCTGCCTTCATCACACTCTACACACCAGATTTACAGCCCCAGTCCTGTGCCTTGCCAGCTCTGCTGTGATCAGGCTGTTTTACAGATACCAAGGTATTTAGGTTTCTTGTACCTGTTGGCAATGGATTTCCATTTGATCTGATTTTGATCTGATGTGCCTAAGCTGGATGTGCTGGCTATACTGCTTCAATACTGTCCTCGGATTGTTTCAGTTTTAACATAGAGGCACTGGTTGCACTTGTTTTCCTTTTTTTCTTTTTTTTTGAAGAGCATCTGACTTTGCTTGCTAAATCGGATATGAAAGGCAGGGATTGCATCATGGTTTTACAACTGCTCATTCTCTTATTCTCTGTGCTGCTGAACAATCTGAGCATTTAGCTACTCTGGAGCCATGGAAGAGCTAAATATATCTAAGTCCTACAGTTCTTCTAAGCAAAAAACCTGGCTTTTTTCACACCCATTTCCAGACATCCAGTAAGAAATGACATAGTGCACACTGGCTGTTTTGGGAAGGAGGGAAGATAGGGAAAAGAAATAAGAAAATGAAGTGTAAGATACAGAGGAGTCAAAGAGAGCTGTTACCAGGACTGAGGAAGATACAGTTATCTTTAAACTTTCATGTCTTGCTGTCCTGTTATCATCACCACATGATGCAATCTTAAAACATATATCTACGCTAGTAAATTAAACCAGCCAAGGCCCATTTTCTGGACCAGGGAACAAGTGATACAGTGAAGCTTTTATCCACCTACCTAAAATATCTTCTACCCAGAAAAGAATGAGTGAATCTAAATTTCTTTCTTTAAAAGCTGCCTGGTCCATAACAATTAATTTAGCCAAAGCACAGTGCCTGGGTCTGTGCCTTGACTTGGTTTAGCTGATGGATATAAACAAAGCCATAGTGCTAAGGAATTTGTATTCACCAAAGCTTTTGTCCCTGTTTCAAAGTTTGGGGAAGGAGAAAAAGCCCATCCAGCTACCTTTGATAACTGTGAACTTCCCTCCAAATTACTGCTCCCCTACATAACTGTATATTCAAGAAAGAGCCAAACTTCCAAAGACAGTTCAAAGAATAGGAGATTGTCATGGAAGGAGAGGTTCATGTTGTACTTGATTCTTCATAATTAAAAAGAAAGCAGAGCCTAAGTCATATCCAGATAGATATTTAAAGTCCCTACATATGCGTATCCTGGGCTTTATGGTTCTTCCTGTTCTAAGTAACTGAGAGTAGAATGAGACTGCAGCCCAGAAAGATGCATTTCTAGTGAAGATCAGAGATATCTGACCCTGAAAAACAATTCCAGATTCATCTCTTATTGAGATCATGTTATATGAAAAACACTGTATGTGAATGGCTGCATCTCAGTCCAGAATGGTGTTAGAAAAAGGGCAGTTACCAGCAGATCTGTCAGCGGGCAGAACAGACTGAATGATGGTAAGGGGCTGAGGTAACTGCAAATTCAGAACAAGGGTAAACATTACTATGGTAAAAGCAATTTAAAAATGGAGTGAAATGCAGGGGAATGGTGAAACCTCTTGATAGCAGTGATGCTCAAGGCTGGACAAGACACTCATTTATTATTAGAGGCTGGGGATGACAAGGTAACTCTTGATTAAGAAATGAGGTGCTCTGTTACCCTCCACCTCTGTAAGGCCCAAACTTTGCCTGACCAGCTCCCAGATCCTGGACTTTGCGTCTTCGTGAAGATGTCCATTTCCAAAAAAGTGCAGAATTTACTACAGAAAGAAAAAAATGCAGCCCAAGTGCCATTAATAGGATCTCTGGCAGCATTCTGTAATACATCAGTCCTACTTATAACATAATAGCTATATAACTCATACAAGGCTCTGGCTCATGTGAGGCATGGAGGTCTACATTACACAGGGGAGGAATAAGCAACAAGTCACATATACTGTAGCTGGGTAAGGTTGCAACACAAGCAGCAAGTTTTCCAGGCCTTAAATGCTGGACAAGGCAAATGAATAGCTTGATCTTCAAGTTTTATGAAACCTTGAGCATTTTGTTTGCAGGAGAATTCCAGCAGTTTTCTGCAAAGTCCTGGGTAGTATGTGATCAACCATAATTTTTAGTTGCCTTAGCAGTGAAAGTGAGGAATGAATCAGTAATGGGAATTAAATTTGCCTTTTCTTCTCTCTTTCACCTCTCAAGAGGTGGTGCCATCAGTGAATGGTGAGGTGAAATGAGACATATTCTCAGATGTGGTAAATTGCTATAGATCAGCTGAAGTTAAGGCGTCTTTGTTCCTTCATGACAGCTGAGGATATATTAAAGAATAAAAATATGAGGAAAACTTTATTGTTACAGAAACTTTATTGTTTATTGTTAAGGAAACAGCGAGCTCTGAACTTTCAGTATGACACTTTTTTGGCTCTCAGTTCACATGGTTAATTGTAGTGGGGTGAAATATTTCAGATCAGCCACAAAACACATACAGTCCTTGATTTTTTTTATTTTATTTTATTTATTTCAAGACATGAATTCAAAGCTTTGAGCTTCCACTACAGCGGATAATGAACATAACAAGTCTCTACAAATGAACCTTTAAAGGCTTGAGCCCTTCAGAGAAAGCAACCTTTGCTATGGAGACTCAGTATCAGACCTCAATAATTTATGCATTTTAAGCCCAGAAGAGACTGGTGTGACAATCTAAGATAGTCTGCAACATAAACCAGGCCTTCAGATTTCTCTGAATTGTTTCCTATTTCAAGTCCAAGAGCTATTGTCAAACTAAAATACATATTTTAGAAAAAATATCTTATCCCGTTTTGAAGTAGCTAATGACAGGCTATCTTCTGTAGTCCTTAGTGAAGACTTTTAATAGTTAATTACTCTTAAAACAGGGCACCTTATTTCCTTTGCATATCAGGCTTCATCTTCTAGGATTTGATTCTTTCTACATCCCCATCTGCTAAAATAAAGAGCCTTCTATTATGTTTCACAGAAAGTTATTAAATCAACCCTTCATTTTCTCTTTGAGGAGCTAACTGGTGCCTTTAGTCTCTCATGATAAAATTGGCGTATGACAGATGTGTGTAAAATTGAGTGTCTCAGGGAAGGTGAAGAAAGAACAGTCATTCACTGCTTCTCCCAGCGTAACTGCTGTGGGCTATCTAAAAAAAAAATGTCAGGGAGAACACTTAAAATGGATCCAGGGAAGTTCATTTTCAATGGTAACAAGTCAGAGATTGAAACTCCCTTCTGCAGAACTTATAAATAGACCCAAAGTCATTAGATGTGTCCTTCTTGCCCTGTTCTCTTCCTTTCCTCCAAGTGTCTGTTTCTGCCAGTCCCATGGTAGTGTTGCATGTGTATGCATTTATCTGCAGGTTTGGATGTTTGCTGTGTCTGCTCCAAGCTTCCCAAATGGGAAGTGCCTCAGTATTAAATAATGAGGAACTGGGTATATGCCTTTAGCAGGATTAGTTCTAGTATTTGCCAGATCTTCAAAGAAGCACAAACGAGAAGCAATGAGGGGGCACCTTTCCATGCTCAAAATTCCATGGCTTACATCCAGCCCCCAACATCTCTGTAGATGTTACAGCTTCGAAAAGGAAGCTTGAGGTCCTGAGGAGGAAGTGAGAGTTATGTGCTTTCTTGGAAGTGAGCTGCAAAACCTATCCAAAAAAGTAGTGCTCTTGTGTTGTCTTCTGCAGCACAGGGGTTCCCCTGAGTGTCCTCACTGGCAGCCTGCATCTATGTGCATGAATATTCCTGCACTGCAGCTGCCCAGAGCTAATGTGCACAAGAGAAGGACTAGTTTTATCATTCCCTATCTCCAGCCTGGATCTTGGGGAGCATAGCTTAGAGAAACAGAGGTTAAAAACTAGAAATCCTACTCTGGAATTAAGCCATAAGGTCTGACTGGACGGGGAGAGGAAGAGGGGGGTATAGATAATTGCACCCATAGGGCAATTAGAGTTACAAGGAGCAGTGGAGCTCCTCTTCAGTCCCAGGAGTGTGATTAATTGGCAATAACAACTCCCCTGGAGTTGTCTTATTGCTATTATGAAGCCAAGTCTTTATTTTTTATTTTATTATTTTTTATTTATAAATGAAATATTTAAGCCCATGACTTTGATCGCCAGGATCTGCTAGTTAGAGCCGGCTTCAGCCACGATGTGCCAAGATTAAAGATTCATCAAAGGCAAAGGATTAACCAACACTGCTGGAATGCCAAGTAGCTGTTCGGGGAGAGGATGCTGTACTAAAGGCCTGAGTGAATCCTTCTTCACTTAGTTTGTTCTCTAGGGCTGTGGATTTGGTATTTTCCACTTCACTCTGCTTACCTCATTTACCTCCTGTACCTGTAACTTGCCTGGGAGGCAGGGGCTGAAACCAACATTAATAAATACAAATAGTCTGTTAGTATTCTCCTCTTAAAGAGAAATAGTGATGGTTGCATAGGTGACACCTCCCAGTGTCTGGGGTTGGAGACACAGCCTCCTCTGTCTTTCTGTGTTTTATGAAGAATGGGCTCAAATGCCAGCCCATGCACAGACCCCCACAAATCCAGGTTTCCAAAGGCAGTGATTCTCCTAACAAGGAACATAGTTGTCTGGTGGTCAAACAAAAAGAAGGAAGTAGAAATGCTATCTTCTTATAGAGGATAACAGTACATCTATATTTTCCCTTAGTCATCTCTTTTTTTTCTGTGTGGAAAGAGAACTTGAGGCTGCTGGATGTTTGTATGAGGTTTCTGGGTGCTTGTTTGTATGGGCATGTGCAGCTATATGGTCACACCTATTGTCCCTGTGCAGATAAATGCTGAGATACATTACTAAGCTTCATAGTTGTCTAATGACCTATGACAGGGGAACAGTGATCTCTTCAGAATACTAAATTTCTTTGAACTCATTCTTCCCAGCTAAGTCTGATGGTTTACAGAACACATGTTTATATGTCAATATTTACAAAAATGGTCAGTAGCTTTTTAGTCCTTCTTTTTATTCTTAGGAATAATAAATGTCATTGCTTTGCAGGGATTGTGCTTTGTAGCTTTTGAAAGTCCAAAACCATCACTAGTATCTTAAACTGCAAATCTGAAATTTTTCTCCCTCCCTTCAATCTCCTCCTTTCAATCCTAAATCCTTTCGAACACTATATTGTTTCAACAGCTCCCCTTGTCCCAGAAGGGACCACAGGAAAGCAGAGCTGTGTAACATCCACTCCCTTGCAGTAGCCCACAGGGCTCTGCAAACCAGTTAGCTCACTGTTTGGCTTAATGGGATCTGTCAAGAGATGGAACAAATGGGGCAGGAGAGGAGTTGCCTTGGACGTACAAGAGTTCATTCCAACAAGCTCTGTCTGACTGCTGCCTGCCTGTCTCCCTGCACAGCTGGGGCTCATTTCAGGAGAAGAATAAATACACCTTGCTTTTCATGGCAGTTCTTTTCTTTCCCTTTCCCTTTCCCTTTCCCTTTCCCTTTCCCTTTCCCTTTCCCTTTCCCTTTCCCTTTCCCTTTCCCTTTCCCTTTCCCTTTCCCTTTCCCTTTCCCTTTCCCTTTCCCTTTCCCTTTCCCTTTCCCTTTCCCTACTTCCATTTCTCTTTTCCTATTTCCATTTCCTTTTCTCTCCTCCCTTCTCCCTTCCTTTCTTTCCTTTTTTCCTTTCCCTTCCCTTCCCTTTCTTTTTCTCTTTTTGTTGCTGCCAAAAATAAAATAATTTACAAGGGCTTGGGAAGACTTGAAATTTTGCTGGCATCTGGTGAGATAAGGTTTCTTTCTCTATTGCTCTTCCCATCTCTCTTCTATGATGCAGCTAAGGAGCCCAACAATCTGCCTTCCCTGCCAGATACCATCATGCAATTGGAAATACTATTGTTTTCTTTAGGCAGATGGTGATGCTCATCCTTTGATCCTTTCACTAAACTCATTAGAAAACCTGGCCTCAGATCAAAACTTAAGAAAAAGAAAAAAAATCAGAGAGATAAATAAATGCCATGGTGATGAAGGTGGTATGTAAGACGCTGGATGGAACAGAGTGGAAGCGTGTGTTTTCTCTCTGCTTTTGTAACAGGGATTTTTACTCTCTGAGGTCTCCAGCTTTTTCTAATACTGAGAAGATGGCACTGGTCTTTGTACACACAGGCACACACAGACCTGTACATGTGTGTGTGTGAATGCATTTGTGCATGTAAAACTAATCAAAGGTATCTCCACTTGCTTCAGCCCATGCTTATGATATAAGTGCCTGGTAGGGTACTGGCTGTACTGAAGTGTGTGCTCCTCTGGTACGTTTGCTGTATGTTGATAAGGGCTCTGCTTTATTTTCTCATTTTGAAAATAAAGGGTATTTTCAGTGGTTTGGGCCATAAGAAGCAGGATGAATCGCAGCAAAGTGATGGCTGACATGGCCTCTGTGCTTATCAACCTGAGTGCAACCCTTCTACTCTTGGCAGTGCAAAGTGAGAACAGAGAGTGTGCCCAGCCATGAGTTATCAGCACAGCTCAATGCCCCTCCCTGGTGTGGAGACAGATTTATCTTGTGCAATGAAAAGGTCTCAGGTGTGTATTTGAGAGAGGAGGAGGATGGAGATAGGAGGAGGTCATGCAGCAACAATCCTGCTCTCCATTTTGCCTGCTGGATCAAAACCCAAGGACCCACCTATAAAACAGGACTACTGGGAGGTGACAGCAATGTGCAATAATCTTCATGTGGTGCCCAAATTAAGGTGTCATAGACAGCCACAGATATATCAAAGCAGAAGGTGTGTGGCAACACAGTCTATTTTGAACAGGGCCCACTGGCACAAAGCTAAAGGCGATTTGTGTGACTTGCAATGTTTGAGATTTGTGAGGGGGGTGGTTTCCCATTCTCTCTTTCCTGCTGGGGTAAGCTGAGGAATGTAGAAGAATACTCTCAGAATCCATAAGAACAAAATGACCTACACTCCCAAAGGCAATGAGCAGCTACCTTTATGGTAGCCCGTCACTCAGACTGAATTAAGAGGTCCTGGACACCTTCAGATCCCATTGGCAGGGGCACAGATGTGTCATTCACCCCAAATACCAAATTTGGTGGAGTTTCCTCTATAGCACAAGGCTGTGACTGGACTTTTCTTTCTAGTGGATTGTATAGTTTTATGACTGTCAAGATGAACAAATAATTTGCAATGAATAATTTATCCAACAGATTTTGATTTTGATTCTTTTGCAGCTTACTGAATATCCATGAGCAGACCTCGATTTCAGCTGGCTTATTTATTGCTTGAATTTATTTGATGTGTTGCCCTTTTTTTTTTTTTTTCCTTTTTTTTTTTTTTTTTTAATACTATCATCTGATCAGAGACAGCTTCTGAAAAAATTTTGGTATTCTGCAGTTGAAATTAGTTACAGAAGCCATGAATAGGCAGTGGACACTCCAATGTGTAGAAATTCACTGGAGCAATTTGGAATTAATTCTCAGACCTTTTACAGAGTTCCAGAATGACCTTGGTCAAGGAGGTTGGCAACAATGTTGACAGTAAAAGCTTGTCCCACTCTGAGTGACTAATCCAAAGCCTGAGATAGGGAGGAACATGAGAATGGCAAGGCTGGGGCACCCCAAATGTCTGCCTTGACTGATATACTGTACTTTATTATGGCCAAGAGTATATGGCTAAATAAAAATATAAAATCACAGCAAGAAGGTGGTGATTCTTCCCTAAAATATTCATCCTATCTCCCATGATTTGTAGTTCAAAAGATCCCTGAGCTAAAAGGTGGTGTCTTTCTATTTGGTAGCCCTTGATGTATTTTTATTTCACATGAGGGGCATGAACTAAAGTCTGGGGAGGACACTGGCCGGTGAAGTAAATACTCGGTTTTATTTTATCACAGACAACCTGGGTTACCTTGATGAAGTCAATTAAGATGAAATTTATTTACCTTACCTATCATTTGTTATTTAAAAAACAGAGTTTAGTGTGATTTAGTTGGCTAGCTAAAGATGGGGAGGTGTTCAGATGCTGCGGTAGGAGACCACCACAAACCCATTAGCCAGACAAGGCTGATGACAGCCTCGGAGCATCAGGGTGTAGACAAAGCTCCACTCCTTACAGCAGGGAGGATGCTTCCATCCTCCAGAGATTGTGATTATCCTCATGTCAGGGGTACACAACAAGTAAGTGGAACAAACAAACAAGGTGAGATAACAAACTGAGCAGTACTGAGAGGGAACACTGAATCCAGGATTACGTCTGGCTTTGCCCATGAGAGATAGCAGTGTTTTGAAGGCACCGAAGCAAACGGTAGATTTTAATTCAGGTTCTTTCCATACACAGGCTCTCTGCCATGATGAAGGAGGTATTTTAATCCCCTGGGAGCAGAGCTATCAAATTGGCTGGATGGCTCGCTCTGTCACAAACAGCATATTTTACGCAATGTACCCACACTCTGATCTGTTATGTTAAATCAGCTTCTCCTTCTTTGATGTTGTGTGTGGTTTTGCAGAGCTGGGTGGGGGGAAGGAGGGAAAAACAACCCAGGTGGACACAGAAGTAAAATGCTCTCCGGTCCAAAGGAGGGGAAGAACTGCTTGAGAAGAGGTGGAATTGAATAACCCATGATGTTAGATGTCTAGTCTGGCTGTTAAGGGTAGCCCTGCATGCTCAAAACCAGGAAATCACCCTCTGTGCAGATAATGAGCCTGCAAGAATGGCCTAAGGTGTGTCAAGTGTACTCTTGCTCCCACTTCACAAGACCTCACATGCCCAGGGATACCTGGAGCATTATTGCACTACCAGGCAGGCTCACACAAACTCTCCACAGGCAAGCAGTCTGCAGGAGGTGGAATATGCCATGTTTCCTGCTGCTCCAGATGGTGCCCTTTCAGAGTAATGTAGATGTAGCCACTGAGGTCCTGCTGAGAGACAGCCCTCTCCTGCTAGGCATCTGCCACACTTTCCAAAGAACTTGCATTCTGGCCAGTCTGTCATCACTCCAGTCAGGAGGGATTGTTATCAGCTTTCTCCTTGGGAGCAGGATCAGGTCAGCATGGGGTGCTTTTGGAGAAGAAAATGACCCTGTAGATCTCAAACCATGAGATCCTCACCTTGAAAAGCCTGTTTCCACAAGGTTACTCCTCCCTTTCTGCAGAAGGAATGGAGAAATAGCAGAATTGTTGTCTTGGGGCAGAGGGATCTGGCTTTGTTTTTCTGAGAAACAAGGACAGGACTTGAAATGTCATTCATTGCTCTTTCTGCTTTCTCTGCTGATGTCAAGGAAACCCATCTGCACCAGAGTCACATCTAGAAATCTCCAGACTGAGGTTGTGTTCAAATTCGCTGTAGGCTGAGCCAAGATCAGAGATGCCAAACTGTGTTTTCTGCTCTTTTCCCTCATCTTTCTGGACTCCCATTTAGTTTTTATTTAAGATATCAAGAGGAAAGAACAACTGAAATGTTCTCAGCACTTCCCTCTACACCCTTCTTCCTCCTGGACCATGTAAGATCTCTCTTGTTATCTTTCCTTTTATGTTTCTCTATCTACAATAGTCCCACTATGCTCAGTGACCAAATCACCCTTCCAGTACAAGAAGACTCTTTTCTCTCATGTTGGTGTATTAGTTTTGGAGATTGTCTTGATTCAGGTGAAAGTGTTTGTGGTCTGAATCTATCAGCTACTCAGTGTTGCTCAAATTACTTTCAAAAAGTAATTTGTTGCCAAATCCCACATCCAAAAACTTATTGTCAGTCTCATGTTCTTGGTGACCCTCTCAGTAAAAGATCGTCACATATCCAAAATTAGAACATGTCTGTTGCAAGCTCCAGGGAAATAAACCTGAGGTGCAAATGAAAAAGAGGTTTTCAGAGACAAATATAGTCTGTTTTCAGTGCTCTCTTTGATGACTTGGTAGAAAGCAGTCTCCAAAATTTCTGGCCCTTCATCAGCACTTTTAAACAATTTAAGCATGCATGTGATATCCTATGGATTTTCTCAGCACTGCTCTCACATTTAAAGACATGGACCCATTTGCCCATGAGAAATGTTGAGGACTCAGCAGATACCAGGAACTTGACACAAGGATGATCATTGGTATTCTAGTAGCAGGGTTGGGTGGCATTTTCTGTCAGTCCAGCTGGGTTAGGGTTTGTCTTTTCTGATTTGGGTGTCCTAAAAGCCAGATGTCTAACATGGGTTAGTCATGTCAAGCTCTCCTTGCAGTCAGTGCAGAAGAACAGACATTTCTATTTCAGGTCACTTCATTGCAGCCAAAGTGTGTAAGAAAAGCCAAGATTAACTTCTCTCAGGAAGTGTTTATAAGTCCAAAATAGTAATAAAGGAACCCTAGGATGATCTGCTTAGACACCTAACTTCTAAACATTGATGGATCCCACACTTTATTGTAAAACTTAGTTTTCAAGACTAAAGCAGTTCATGGCAAAATGTTAGTTTCAGCAAATATCCCTATGTGAAGGGGTGCCTTGTTGGAAATTGTGCAAATTTCTTATTTCAGTTTTTAAATATATATATGTATTTTTTAATTGGTTTTGTTTGTTAGAGAATGAACTAAAAATGTACTACAAACGTGAGATACAGGCAAAACTGCAGCAAGGAAAGTGTTACTATAAAAAGAGAAAAAATGTAAAAGGTTAAAATGATATCACAGCAATCTGGTATTCACATAATTATGGATATGGAAAGTTTCAGTGAGCCTAATCTGAGAAAGGTTTTTTGTTGTTCCTCAGTTTAATTTCTGGATGAGCAGTTTAGCAAAATATTTCACCTTTAACCCCCAATTCAGAAAAGGAATTTTTGTTTCTTTGACATTCCTAGAATATATTGCATTCCTAATTTTCCTTATTTTCCTTGAAAACTTCCTATATTCGCACAAGGTAACAGACTCACTGCCTTACAGAACATTTCTGGATGGATAGCTGAGGTGGACATCACAGATAGATGCGAGCATTAAACTTTCTGTTGGTGATAAAAACTTTCAACTAAAATTGAGTTTTTTGACAATACAAGATGAAGGAGTTTTTCTGAAAATCACACATTTTCTGGAGGAAGGGAAATGTGTCTTCAGCATCTAGGCACTTTGCTGAAAGAAACTTGCCCATTAAAAGGCTGGGCTTTGATTGAAAACACGACTGAAAATGGGGAAAACATGTACATAGAGTCTGAGGTCAGGGATTTGCAACAGCAAACTAGAGCTGGAGAAACATAAACCCAGGATCTATCACTTGCACTTAGCTTGGAGGTATTTGTGTATCATAAGGGCCAATACGAAGGTGAGAAAAATGCCTCCCCTTCTTCTTTCATCTTAAAACCCAACAGGTCATTAGTGCTCCTGATGGCAACAGTGCTGGGAGGAGGCAGAGTGAAAATTCTCCTCAAGGCCAGTGAACAGCTCTCTGCCATAGATGAAGACCAGCTCTGTCTGCCCTCCCAATGAGGATCCTCTGCATCATATAAAAATCACGAATATTAAAATGCAACCATGGCATTTACGCTGCCATATCCATCCATCACTGAGAGCAAGGGGCCATTGATAGTACAGATTGGCTTAATCTCCATGGTAAGGCAGAGCAGAGCTGTGAGCCAGTATCAAAAATAAAGATGGTTCTCAACTATAGAAAATCAGTTAAATTTGTGAGGTGAAGAGTGTATCAAGTGAGAAGCAGAGCAGAGTTTTCCTTGAGGAATATTTCTGCTTGATGCTAGCTACATCTCTTCTTTTGAGGTGAAGGAGGTGCTGAAGTGGATGGAGGTCACTGATAGAAGCTGCACCCCTACAGTTCCTGTACAAGTTAGCACACCCTGCAAAAAACCACAGCACACCCTGCAAAAAACCACCACAGGTTTAGGACCTCCAGGAGATATATCAATTGATCAACTTGGCCCAGGTGTCCAGATACTGAAATGCATCAGAAACCATATGCAATAGCTTTTCACCTGATCCAACATAGTGACCCAGACTTATTGTAGATATTCCCATTTGCCATAGGCTTCTTGCCCCAGAAGAAGCCCCACACCCTGCAGCCCTAGGTCAATGGTTGCACAGTTTCAACTCATGTTCAATAATCAAGCAAGGACGTATAGGGTTTGGAAAAGAAATGAAGTATCTTAGAGGCTAAACATGATTTACATTAGTCAAATTTAAGAGCAGTAGGAAAGAGTCCCACCTCCTAAACCTTTACAGATATAGAAAAATCTGCTGTTAGCTTTCTTCTTACTGATTGGAAAAGATGGTATCTTTCTCAGGAAGGGAAATTTTGTCAGCCTCACAAGAAAATCATTCTTCCTCTGAGTTGTGCTTTAATTGCACACATAAGGAAGAAATACACTTTCTTCCAAGAAGGAACTTAAGTTCTTGGAAATGTGGAAGAGTGTACATACATGCATGTACCTTGCCCGGTGTCATCTCCCCTCTATGGGAAGATGCATAAAATTGGCCTTGTTCCAAATCATGTTGAACACACCACCTGGAAGGAACAGAGACATCTGGAAAATCATTCCACAATCTCTGAGGAAATTACAGGAGAAATACCGGATGATTGGAAGAACAGCCCTTTGTGGGATTCATATTTTATCAGCCAATTTCACTTAGATTTTTTTTTTCCTAAGTAGCATATGTTCAGAACTTTAAAAAGAAATCTTTGGGTTCTGGTAGTTTATTTATTTGTTTATTCAATTTTCTCCATAAATGAAAAAAGTTTCAGAAACTTCACAGGTAGCAGGACAGAGGGTGGGGAAAAGAACAGAAAAGAAAATTTTGGTAGTTCACACAATGAGGTGCCATCGTGGGGATTGCTCCATCACCTGGCATGAGGAGCATGTTCACTGAGCCCTCAGAAAGTCTCAGCTTGCCTTTCTGGCAGCAGAAGGAGGGAAGATTCTTTGGTCAGTGCTTCCCAGATTCCTTCCTTACAGACAAGTAAGATTGTTTAAAATCCAGTCAGAGAGACCTCTGGTAGGAGCAAAGATGCAGGTAAAGCTGAGTCTCTGTGTGCCTCTGCAGAGCCCTTGAACACAGTGTCCTCTGGGTATGGGTGAACGAGAGCAAGGGAACATCACTTCACGAACTATATTTCTAGTTTCCATTCAGTGACTCTGGTGCAGAGATGCTCTACCATCTTCTGTTGTGGTTCATTTCTTATACTTTGGGCTATAACCTCAGCACTGGAGTTATACACTCCTACTCACTTAATTTCCCCTCTAAATCACCTTCTAAAGCACAAAAAATGCCACAAAGTACACATGGACAGCACAGGAGAAGACCTCAGATTGTCTCAACCTGAACTTCTCTCTCATGTCACTAGATTTGTTAGCATAGCAGGAGGCAAGGGAATAAAAATCCAGACCCCTCAGCTTCTTCTGAATAAACTTTCTTTTCAATGCTTCAATTTTTGTAATTAGAGGAGGTGTGCAGGAGTGTGGAGGATGGAGGATGACAAGAGATAGATCCCAGCTCACAAACATCTTGAACATTTGGAAGCTTTTAAGCAGCTGTTATTCTGGCAAAGTATTTCTGAACCAGCCACCTGCATATGTTTTCTGTTTTTATTAAACTAAGCTCCAAAGATGAGAAGATACAGGTGGACGCTTTGAGTTTCATCCTTTTCCCCGCCTCCCCTTGTGTGTTTTAATCCTAAACTGTATCAACAAAGATGAGCTGCTCCTTTAACACATGCAGAAATTACATAGAGGCCCACTGAGAACAAACTATGAGCTTTGTTTCTATAATCAATTGCTAAGAAATTCACCAGTGCCAGCACAGATCTTTCGTGCAGGAGGAGCTCTCCCTATGGACCAGCCTGCATCAGAAGAGCTCATAAGCAGCCATTCTCTTCCAGCACACTGGGCTCATTCCCATGCTTTTCTTCATCTCAGTGAAGAAAAGCTCAGGAGCAAAAAGACTTTAGTCTTATATTCACTTCTGACTGCCCTTCACAGCCCCTCTCTCTCTTGCTGTCTTTTGGCTGAACATGAACAGACATCCCAACTGCTCTGAGGTCATTAGAGACTTGTAAAACAAGTATAAGGATGATGCTCAGAAATAAGTGCCCTTGAGGACAAAGTATTCAAAAGGAAGTACCTACTTTTTTCTATTTGTGTTCTGGGCCAAAAGAAATTGCCAAATTTTCAGTATGTTAAGCACTCACCTAAGGATTTCTTTGAAAATAGATGAAATACTGTTAAAAATCTAGGATGAGTCTTTTAAAAACAATTCTGATTTGTTTATATGCACCCTAGGTTCATCTGTAAAGTTTATGCTCTTTTTTGGTTGGTTTGTTTGTTTGCAATTCCCCTTTGGTTGTATGGACCTTACATTAAAATAAACTAAACAAGGTAAAGCCAGAAAGAGTGCACATCCCACCAAAAGTCACCCAATACTTATCTACTTAAGTCACAAAAGCACTTCATCCTAAATATACTTAGTGGAATTAGGTACCCTTTCTATTAAAGGTATTGGTTAAGATAGACATGTTAACCCTCCTTAGCTGCAAATGCAGTACAGGGTTTTGCACATTATTTTCCTTAAATGTCCTCTGGCAATAATGGTGAAACTCTACTCTTCCCGTTACTGTTGTTTGGTGAATAGCAGAGGAAATATTTCTGAGATCACAGCGACATCTGAGGAAACCAAGCCATACAAATGAACAAAAGGCATCTCCACTTGAGAGGCCTCATTTTAGATTTCATCCTGCACTTATCAGAAATAGTGACAATTTAGCAGAATTTCTGCAGTGTGCCTATTCAGCTTGCCTCAAGGCTTACCCCAATATTCTGCTATCTCCTGGCACCATTTCTGCTAAACTCACATCTATATTCTGGTTTGTTCTTTTTTTCCTTCAGTAACCTGAACAAAGTTTCAGCATAAAGTTCATGTTCTAGCTCCAAATCTGGGGCAGGAGCCACCCTCCTGGATGAGGAGTCTAGATATTTCCATTGGTAAGAGAGACACCTTGAAGGGTTCTGTTTAAATTTATTCCAAGTTTTCATATTTGTTGCTAAGTGAAATGAGTCTCAGAGAGCCTCACCTAAAGAGTCTGGAAATTTCTTCAAAGCCCAGTGAGTACAAAAGAAAGACTCTATTAGCTCTACTGGGGTTTGATCTAAGTCCTCAGCAACTTCAAGCTTCTGTTGAAAGAGGATACCTTGGTTTGCAGCTCTTCTCACTGTTATGTCCGTGCATTCCCTGAAAACTCTGAAAAGCAGAAGAGTGGTGAGTAGTAGACTGGGATTTATGCTAGCCTCTTTGTATGGTACATCTGCCCACACACAGACTTAGAGAGGGGAATCTGCTTTGCAGAGCTAGGAAATAATGGCACAACAGCTGGACTAAGTCCTTTTGGACAAGAAAAATGCACTGGAATACTTTGTCTTATGTTAGGAAAACCAAGAGAAGCAAGAGAAAGGATGCTAACTGAACAGCTCATCCAAAGAATGGGCTTCCTCAGTGCACAGGGACTACCCCAGTGCTGTTGGTGTAAATCCATTTAAAATAATCCCATCCACTGAGGCACACACTCCTTTTGACAAAGCTCTTCTGTTCCTTTCCTCTTCCTTGACCTTGTCATTCAGTTCCTCGTGAAGCAGTGGGAAAGCATCTGTTGTCTCTTTCATTTAATTTGTAAATACATTCCCAGAGGGCTGGAAGATCACATGCAATCCTGACATGTTACCACAGTGTCAGTCATCACTACCAAAGGCAGGAATGCAAGCCCCTGTCCTCTGGGAAACACTCTCCATCACCACTAGAGCATGCCCACTGCCAGAAAGACATTTTAAAAGGGGCTTGGGAGCGTTCTCCACATGCCTGGTGATGTGGATGTTGCCAAGAGGCATGAGGTAGCTGTACATGTGCTTCAGTTACCCCTTGCATATCTGGACACAGTGACTAAAATGTATCTCTACTGTGCTCAAATGCTTTACATCAGAGACATATTTGGCCCAACACGTTTTTATGTTTTCCACAAAGCACAGCCATGTCATTTTTTACAAAAAAGTTTGTAAGCAAAACACACCTCCTCCATTCTTACTAGACTATGTTGTAAGGATTCCTATATTTGGAGAGAAGGGAGAAGTTAAAGTTTGGCTGTACAAAAACCCTTCCTCAGATGTATGGTTTTTGCATTCCCTTTGTTGTATAATTACTGAGGAAGTCCTTGTGCTACAGGTTAGTCATTTACTCAGTCCTTGAGACAGCAAACTTGTCACCAGCTTATATGGCTGTTCTGCCTCACAAAAGGCTGTTAAAGACCTCAAGGTTTCACCTGTGATTGTTATGATTACTATAAATTATCTTTTTATAGAATGCTGATATCCTCAGACACTAAGCACCTACAAAATCATGTTCCTCTCAGCAGAAGCTGCAGGCTCTTAGTTCCTAAACTGCCTCTTATGGCTGCAGAGACATCTGACAGCCATCTGGAGACACAGGAAGGAGCATTCCTGGTTGCCCAGGTCCTCATCTCTCTCCCTGTCTTCACACCTGTCAGAGACAAGCCTTTTCTCTGCCTGGCAGCACACAGATCTCATGGGTGACATTCCTTGTTCTCCAGAAATCCAGAGGCAGCTCCTTTGACACATGCACTGATCTGACCAAAACCAGGTCCTGAAGTCTGGTTTCCCAGGCTGGCAAGTGGGCAAAAAATGGTTGTACAATATGCCTCTTTCTTTGGAAGTGAGGGAACTATCAAACCAGTAAGAACTCTTGTCAGTTAGCTCTTTATCATTTTTCCTGGCTATAATTGCATTTAATTGAGAGTGTGTAGTGCTGATGAGGCATCTTAAAAGAACCATGTCCCTTGCTTGTGTGACACCATTGCAACATGTTTCATGTCGTCTTCATGAGTGTGGCCTGCACTGGGATTAATCTTCATTCCTCTACCCTAGCACTGCCTTCTCCTCCCTGTCTTAGAAAGGGGGCGACTGAGCATGAGGCACCTTGTCCAAGCTGTCAGCAGGAAGGTGTCAGAGCAGGTTTTAAAAATCAGGAGTTTAGGCCCCCAAACTCCGTCAAGTGCTTCAGAACCCCCAGATCTTACTTTGCAGTGTTTATTTTAGACTTTTTCAAGATTCAGCCCACCTGCCTGTCCCATTAAAGCCAGAAGCCTAGGAGGGGCAGGAGCAAACTCTGGCAGGCAGCAGCATGTTTGCTGCCCTCTCCCACCTTGCATCCACCAAACAGATCATAATAAATAAGTAAAGACAATTATCACCTTTATAGGCAGGCTTTCAAACCAAGAGGGATTCCACCCTTGTTTACTTCTCTGGATTGAGCAGACTGGCAAAATCAGGTAAATCCATAGCCTTTGTTTAACCAGACAGGAGAATGATGAGGAAAGCAAGAAACACCCACAACCCTCCCAGGTATGAATGTTCAGGTTAATTCAAGCCCTTTCAAATGGTCTTGTCTCCAATGATTTGCACTTTCCTGCCTCCCAGCCCTTCCTCACATTCCCATTCCTGCCTCCAACTCCATCTTGCCAAGTCCTTCCACTGCCATTATTATTTGTGAAGCGTGAGCAGAGAGTTATGACAAGGGAGGGATGTCATTAAACCACGCCAGGAGGAGATGTCAGCCACCATGCAAACATCTTCCTGACACTCCACTTTTAAACGATTTCAGAAACTGCACTCAGATGATTTCAGGTTGGGTAGGCCTGTCAACTCAGATGGACGCCACGCGTTGCCTTGGTGCCAGAGACAGCTCCAGAGCCTCTCAGCTCACTGCTGTGAAGCAGCCCCATTCCACACACACACACAACTGCACATCATTATTTTTATGCCACTCCAAGACAGATATCCTCGGATGCCGTTGGAAGCGTCAAACTTTCTCCGCAAGTGAAAGCTTTAACATTTAGAGGATTCTTGTGTAATGCAAATGAACTGGAAAGGTAGGAAGGCATCCCAAATGCCACTCAATGCATTTATAAGAAGATAAGGTGACTGTGTCCTACCCTACCATATCACTTCATTACCAAGTGTCAGCAAAAAGCCTGGCAGCTTGATTGGTTGATGAAACCACATGACCTAAGTGTTATCTTGCAAAACCACATGAAATTACTAAGCTTGAACAGCAAAGAAGTATAAACATCTCCACAGTTTATTCTCATCAGCCAATCAAATACTATGTATCTCTTTATTGCCTTTCATTTTTTCCTCACAGTAGGGAAAAAAATTCCCCATCTAATTTATAATTCAAGATATTTTGCTATCTAATATATTTATACTATTTTCTTCAATATCTAATTGAAGTGCTTTGTTTATGCATTATTCATTTGATCTTTGTTTTCTTTCCTCATTGTTAACTTCCAATGCAATTTTAATAGGCTCTTGGTCAGAGATCAGGGTGGCAGACACTTTGATGCCATGTTAATTCACTGACAAAAGGGCAGGAAGAAAGTATGAGTGAGGAAGCCTTAAAAGCCCATTGTTCCTAATCCATATATGGGCTCTCTGATATTGGTATGTGCCTAATTTTCACAGGGACAGATATCCTCACTTTGCTTAGGTGTTTGGGTGTCATGATAGCAGCAAACAAGAAGGAAAATGTAATTGCCTGAGCTTCTGCAGATGTGGGACATTATCCAGTGTCTGCTGAGGTCTGTGGAAATAATGCACTCTGCTGCTCTTCATCCTTTCAACATCTCTGCTGAACTGCTCACGCAAGTAAACAGAGGTGAAGGTGATTGATGGGGCATGTTAGAGAGGAAAATGGGTTACATATGGGTTTTTTCTAGTACCTAGGATAGTGCTGTGCAACCAGAAGTGTATACTAGAGGCCAGGACACATTGGTCTATAGGCTGTAACTGGGCCACTAGACAGCATAGTCTGGCATGTACCTAACTAGAAACCAGGCATGATCTTCTAAATTAAGGCAGGGATTTCACATGAGTCTCCACCTCTGGAGTAGCTCTTAAACATGAAATTATTTTATGCTGTCACTCGATGACTCCTTGCTAAGCTGTCTTCCATAAGGAAAAACTCAAAACTTCTCTTTCAGCTGAAACATTGCAGCCCAAGCCAAAGGACATATGAAAGATTCAGGTTCAGTGCCCATTCTAGCCAAAAGGTCCTTTCAGTTTTATTCTTTTCTTCCCAGCTGATCTCAACATTTTTCAGTAGCTAGAGGGTTAATAACAGTGTAGCATCTATAATTCAGCCTAGGAAAACCATTTATGGGTATTCTTGGCGTTTCTTGATAGCAGCACAGCTGTAGCTCTGTCTTACCCATGAACAAATATTCTTGGCCAAGGCATCAGCTCACACAGCCCATTAAAGGCGGCTTCTGAGGGAAGGAGCGCACACAGCAAGTGATGCTAACTTGAGTTTACAACTGCTGCCCACTGAATGTTGGCATGGACAGGTAGTAGAAGTATTAAGTGATAAAAGGCATAGAGCATTGAAAGTGACAGGCAGCAGATGTAATAGAGGTAATTTTGTGCAATAACCCACCAAATTCCAATTTAATGAACTTAGCTCTCCAGTGTCGGTGAGACGAGACATTGCTAGACAAGAGAGAGTGAGAGGGAGGTCCAAATACAGTGTCATGAAGACAGAGGCTGCTAAGAAGTTGTAGCAGCAATCCCACAGAGTGCACACTCATGTAAGTAGAACCACCAGCCAGCTTCAGTTTGCACCAGTGATAGGAACGGTATTCACACCAAGGATGCCTATGGAAGAATCTGTACTCACAGGATGATGAAAGAAAAGACACAAGGAGTAAATTATGCATTGCACTTTCTAACAAGAAAGCTGGCAATGGATGGTAGAAATAGCAGAGATTTGTGGGAGTGGTGTTTGTCTGGTACCAGTATGCTTTTGCTTTACTTCTTCCCTTTGTTTTACACTGTTATTCCTCTTGAATTAGCTTATGGAAGAGGAACAGATGCCATCAGTATGGAAAAAAAAAAAAAAAAAACCAACACCAAATATTTTCAGAAGCCTGAAACTTGAATGTGCTTGAATGGAGGATGTCAGCATTTCCTCTGAATTGTACAAATCAGTGGCATTGTAACAGGGCTATTGTTCATAGATAAAGCTTTCTTATTAGAGATTCTTCAGGTCAGTTGCTTGCAAATATTTTCCATCAAAATTCTAAGACGGATTAATTTTACACCATTTTCAAAAGTTAGAAAGAAGATATTTCAGGTGTTCTGGATTTTCTTACAGAACCAAAGCTCTGTGTTTTCTGGAACATTAATTCCTGACTTTGATTCACTTTTCCATGTGTTTGACTGACAGCCATTGACATACAGTTGTGAAAGAAGATTCACTGTCTATCTGAACTCAATGGCCACAGATTTTCCCCAGGATGAATATTCAAATGTTCAGAAATTTCTCAATCTCAGAATGGAAAAGTGCAGAAATGGCATCTTCATTATTCTTCTGTTTCTTTTTTCTCATCAAGGATATAAGTGTCACATTGTAGCTGCTGTTTCAGACTCAGCATTCTCATCCTCAGTATTTGAAATTACCTCACTTTAGTGTTTGCATGTGGGTAGAAGAAATGACCATGAAATTTCTATTAGAAACTTTTTGTACAAAATGCATCAAATGCACATAAAATACTCCCATATAAGTGCTATTGCTTGATGCTTCAGAATCACATTGTCGAGTCTGGTTCTAAACACAAGCAATGCATCGTATAACTGATGGACTTACCATGGGGAAAAAAAAGAAGAAAAGAAAATTAAAACATCAGTGAAATTATTACCTTTCTTTGGGGAAAATATAATATTTTCTCTATTCCCCTTATCTTCTATCTATTGTAAAATCAACTGCTATAACAAGGCTACATCCTTCCAACACCTAGACAGCACTGGAAATTTAATTTTCTGTCTCATAAAGGTTTTTATGGGAAATTTTCAACCTGCCCTGAAACAGCAAGTGTGGTACAACAGTTGCCTTGGTCAAACCCCTGGTCATGCTTAGTTTTGCTTAAAGGCTGTTAATGGGAATGCTAAACAGTTGCATGCTTGATGTGTAAAAAAAGAAAAGCCATCAGAGACTTCATGTGTGAACAAAGGGATTGTCTCCATTTCCTAGTGAATCTGGCCCTTTCCCAGGGTTCAAAAGTATTTCACTGCATTGTAGGGAACTAGCTTTCCACAAAGAGAGAAGAGTGAAATAGGGAACAAAAAAACAAAAACAAAAACAAAAACAAAAAAAAACCAAACAAACAAACAAACAAAAAAAAAAAAAAAAAGGAAAAGAAAATTCCACTTGATTAGCTTCTTAGCATCAGTTGGATGTGACAATTCTTTGAATATGGATGAAGTCTACAAGAGGGATCATCTGCCAGCAGTAGTTGTTACCAAGGAAGTAAGTGATGCTGGAGGTCAGAGGGCACCTGTCTCGCCAGCTAATGAAAGAATTGTGGGAGACAGAGCTTTTCTATCTGATTAATATAAGGGCTGTAATTCCTGCCCTTCCCACCCCCACATCTTCTCTGCTCTCTCTTTTAAAATGATATAAAGGCTATTGTTTTTATTGTAAGTGGGATGTGAAAGAGACTGTCCTAGGAAGAGCTTTGCCACTTGTAAGTGATGTTTTGGCCAATAACCTGTGCCAATCTCATCCTCCCACACAGATTCTGGAAGGGAAAAGCAACTCTTTGCTTTATTCTCTGCCAGACTTTTTTTCCAATCATGCTGGGAGCTGAAAGTCACCCTTGATTTTCAAGGGGGAGAAATTCAGTGGGCTGAAAAAATGGGAATTTATATATGGGGGTGGAAGAGTTAGAAGAAATAACTCAGGAATGCTTTGTCCTTAAGGGCAAAAAAAAGTCATTTTAGGATATAAATGCTGTTACAGTGGCTCTAATCAAAATGAAAGGTAATTCACTGCCCTCTCTGAAGCAGTGGCTAACAGTAGATATTTAGCCAAAATATATTAAAAAGAAGGTAAAATGAGTGTTCTGAGGTACATCTTCTCCGTTTAAGGGTTTTTTAGCACAATACTGCATTCACTCAAGAAAGTTTTATTTCCCTGATAATATATATTAATGTAGGCAAGAACTACGTCTGTATCAATGTAGGTGCATTCCATGTGCGTGAGGACAAATGGCCATACACACCCTTACAGTGCTAAGCTTTTCTTCATGACAAAAAATGTTGCCCATACCCATCCTATGGACTGGAAACAGTTTCTGGCCTCTGCTGTCTCCTGAACCCTGCCCAGATGACATTCAGAAGAATGGTGGCCAATACTGTTAAAATATTTTTGACAAGCCATACGACATTGTCTCAGCCCATTTCCTGGCCCACAGAGGCAACCTAAATAATCATGTAGATGGTCCTTCTTTTAGTTGGACTTCTTCTAGTTGTGTCCTCATCCCTTTGAAATCCACATAGACAAAAGTAGATATTCAGGCAGAACCAAAACCTTTAGGCATAACAATGGACACAAGCCAAAACCAGGGAATTTGAGAGTATAGTCTCTGAAAATCAGACTTGGAAGGAGATTTGGGCATGTAATTCAGGAAGGCTTAGAGAACAAAATAGATCTAGGGACAGAGGAATCAATCCATGTTTCCCCAAGTCAGGCATAATCCCAAGCCTTCTGGTCCCCAGGCAGAAGGTCCCTCTGGTTACCTCAATAATAGTCACTCTCTGGCTCAGAATTTCTCTCAGCTTCAAATCCCTTACAGAACCTCATCCTTTCATGGCATAAATCAGTAAGCTTCAGTACAGCTTTAGTTGTTTTTGAGAGCAGGTGACTTGGTCCATGTATTTAACAGACAGACCAAAGATTTTGATTGACCTCTCTACAGTAGTGCTGGGTTGATCCTCTTATTTATTTACCTAGTAAATGCCAGTCAGTGAATTTAAGATGTTGTCAGAGAGTCTGAATCTCCACACAGGTCTTCCAGAGGAGGATCAGGTTTCACAGAGTTTAATTAATGCTGAGGATAAGACATTTTCCTCTCCACTGACAGGGGAAGAAAGAGAGCGAATCTGGAACTTCTCCATTGTTGAGCTATCACTCAAAAACTTTGTTACACCATCAATCGATACTATGCAATTGAGAAAAGATGCATATAGCAAGGCAGCTACTCCCATGATAACACCCAAACATGGGTAGTTATAAGGGGCTTCAGTGAAAGATATATCTATCCCAAGGTACTGTGACTTAAGTGTTCTTTTTCAGCTCACTTTGAAAGGTGCAGAGACCCTTACCCTAGCCCACCAAAAATATGTCACTGCTTTTTCAGCTGAGGATGGATATAATTTAACCCTGAAATATAGCTTTTTATTGGCTCACACATTCAAAGATATTGCAGAAGAATTTATTAGCAGAATTTACACTCCATTGGTGTGAAAGTCTTTGCTTGCCACCTGATAAATGCAAAAGCTGAAACAGGGTTATAGATTGCATTTTTAAGTGGATTTTGTCTTCTGAACATATACATGTATATATATTTACCTCTTTTGAAAGTGTGCTTATGTAAGTGTGGGTGGTGGGAGAAGAGGAGATGCTTAAATCTCACTTTTTCTATTTTTTCTATGAATTTTAAGGTCTTTATAATATTAAGAAAAAGATGAAGAGTTCAGTAGAGAATCTAATAGTGTTTCTTCTACAGAGTGAATATTTGCACTTGCATATAACAAATTGTGCACTGTTGTGCACATTTGGTGTCTCTGCCCATAGGCATTCAATCTGAAATTAGAAGCATTTATTTCCATGTGCTGTTGCACAGCCAGCTTTAAGGAAACCATAGTCCTGTCAGGTTCTGCATAATCCTGTTAGTGTCCTGAAAAGCTTTAAAGCAGGAACTCACTTTTAAGCTAGTTGGGCAGGCTTAATATTACCTAAATTTACCCACGTGTAAGATATCTAATTAAAATGTAGATCCTTCCATCTGAGCAAGTCAGTCAAGACTTGCAATATGGAACGTGGAACTGAACGTGGTTTTTTAGGGAAAGTGTGATTTGGCTGAAAGTAGATGTCTGTTTTAGGATGAGAGTTGTGCCCTCAGCTTTCCAGACCATATCCCTGTCGGCTGCAGAGGAAAGCTGAGGGTGATTATCTCAGATGAAGGCATGCCTTGTTGTAAACACGTAAATTTCTGAAAATGGATTCCACCCTTCCAAAAGCAAATCTCTAAATCTGCAGATTCCTTAAGTCAATATTTAGTTTTCTCGGTAGATGTAAAGGAAGATTCTATTCTGAATTAAACTTGAGGAAGGATTTTTGGACAAATATTTTATTCATTGGGAAATAAAAAAAAAAAAAGTAGTTAAGTACTGAATGGAAATATATGCATGCTCCTATCATGCATGCTCCTATCAAATAATAAGATACTATGATCAAATCACTGAAGTGAAAATGTGAAATTTCTATTTTGCCGATGAGGCAGATTTTTTAAACAAAGCTTTTTCTTTTCCTTTTTCTGACTTTCCTTTCTTAATCTGCTTGCTTTTAATGAAAAAGGAACAAAACATAACAAAATGGAAAATCTACATTTTGGATTTGTAGACTCACTCTTGAAAACAGGAAAGTAATTTTTTTAATTGTTTTTTTGGTGTGTATTTTGACCATAGAAGTAAAAAGCCTGGCATTCAGATACATCTCAATCCATGTGTACTGTTGCCAGGACCTACCCACAGAGCTGCTTGCCCACAGCGGCCTCTAAGATCAGTGAAGGTCAGGGATGTGCAGAGCCTGAGAAGCCAGGCTCAGACAGAGATATGGATGATGCATGAATACATACAAGATGAAAAAGCACTTCCTGGGCAGTTTTAACTCTCACTTTCCTTCCACATACAAAGGTGTATTTTGCCATAGCAGATGGGACCAATGATCCATCTAGTCAGGTACCATGCCTCCAGCAGTGGTCTGTGCTTGGTCTGTGTGAAGCCATCCCTCCTGGCAGCACCTGGCCAATGGTGTGGTGGGGGACAGAAAGGACAAATATCTCCTGAGGCCCTGCAGCACTTATCTTATGTCCTACTGATAAACATAAAGAAAAATGATCTGGCCAAATATTTGGCTGATGCAAGTCACCTTTGTGCCTAGTGCATCAAGAAAGCTCCATATGAAAAAAAGCAGGGTGTCTCACAGGAAAAAGATATTTGTAAGGACTCAGATATGGCTTTGAGGTAGGGTACACACCACAGGACAGGTCAGCCCCAGGTCATCACTTTCTCTCATGGCCTGATCCCAACTTCTGGCAAGAGCTCTTGAAATGAAGGATGAACTTAACTTTCATTTAGATTTTAGATTCTCTTGATGTCTCTGCTTTAGACTTTAGTATGATTGAAACAGCTAGGTACTGCTGGTCAGCTCTAGCAAATGGACCCCCACCTCTATGCACTGCCAAGAATTCACAGATCAAAGAGCAGGGACCCTTGCAGACATATGGAAGAGTGCCATTGAGGCAGAGGGAATGGACCATGTGCTCAAACCTGATCAGACACAAAAAGCCCAGTGCTGGATCCAACTGTGGCATGCTTGGAGTAAGCAGGTTTATCTTGGACATTCATTATGAAAGCCTCATTGGGAACCCTGTGATCTCCTGTGTAATTGAATATGTTGAGGGAAGGTTTGAAGAAGAGAGGGAAAAAAGTGGAGAGTCAGGTCTGTTGGGTGAGGGAGGAGAGCAGAGACTTTAGGAGTTGGTTTTCTTGGTCATTTTAACTGAGCCCTAAACTTGTGGGGTTTTATGAACAAGCAGATAAAAAGTAAGGAAAGCCAACCATTCAGCAGTTCTGCTCCAGATCTCCAGAACACTTTCAAATGGTGGCATTTCCATACAGCACATTTTATTCCCAGAGACACTCTTGAGCTTGAGCAAAGGGGATTTGCATCTGTAAAAAGGACAGAGAGAAGGAGACAGCAAGGCTTAGCCTTTGTATCCATCACCAGAGCTGGAGGAGGAAAAAGCCTGAGGAAAGGGCTGTTTGACCCTCAGCTGGGTAAGCAGAGAGACTGGAGACATAACAAAAACCTTTTCCTCTAACAGGCCAACTACCTTCTGATCCCTGATGTCTAGCAGGAAAATCAGAGCTACAGTCTCTTCTTGTCAGGGGTTAATAAATAAATAAAAAAAGGCCCAGATTAGATAACAACATCCACAACAACAGCAAAACATGTAGCAGCATTAGGGGCAGGAAGGATCAGCATCTGCTTTAATTAAAAAATCTGCCTTCATTGATTTTTTTTAAAAGGAACACATTGGTGGGGAGATGAAGAAAATATTTTCCCCTCCACCATCTTAGTTCAATGAGTGGTGTATGTCTGCTGTTAGCTACAAATAAGCCTTTGATCATTTTATTGCTGTCTGTAAAACTAAAATAATTTTGCTGTGTATTTTCCTTTTTTTTTTTTTTCCTTTTAAATTGGGAGTGTCAGGAGGGGAGTGGTAATAGAGAGATCTACTCTGGAAACATCAGAATAAGGCAGGGGGGGAGATACCCAGGAGATGAGAAATGAGAATAAATACACAGCACTACAGCCAGTGGGGTGGAATCAGCCTGCCAGTGCCCAGGGGCTGAAAAAACCACACGTACCAGCCCCAGCAAATAAACCCCAAAACACTGAGCCTACATCTGCCTCCATTCCTAACCAAACATTTATAATAATTAGAAGCATGCTGTTGTACTAATATTGCAGAGAAGGACACATTTCAGCCCAAATTCAGCTGGCGTGTTTCGTCGTGCTCATCCTGACAGGAGGACCAGGGAATGAGGGAGGCGGTGTGGAAATCACAGGTCCCTGAGGATTGGGGGGACAAGAGAGGACAAAGTCTGCTTTTCATGAGATGGCACCTGGCAGCGCAAAGTCAAGCACAGAGAGAGGGAGGTGGGAGGCAGCAAGCTGTCCCCCTGCC
>NW_022045451.1:53210-93154 GCF_003957555.1 Calypte anna | reverse complement strand
CCTGTGGGAAGGGAAGGGCCCAGCACACCCAGCTCACCCCTCCCTATACTCTGGGTGCTGGGAGAGGTTTGGGGCTGACTCTGCTGCTTCTCCCAGGTTTGACCTGATGGGGTTGACTCCAGATGCACCTGAGGATGAAGCTGGGATCAAGAAAGCTGCAGAAAACAGTAAGAAACAGGAAAGAGGGGGAACCTCTGAACTCCTGGGTGCCTTTCTCTTGGTGGGACAGGGGGGGGATGTGTTCCTTCCTTTCTGCTCTCCTGTGATCCCAGCCCACCTTCTCCCTGGCTGAAGCCAAGTTTGGTCCCTGGGAGCTCTCCCTGATGTGCTGAAGGTCCTGTGCACCCCCCAGGCCCTTTCACTGACCCATTTCTTTCTCCTCTCCCAGTTAAAGCAATCATTGAGCACGAGATGAAGAACGGGATCCCCCCCAACCGCATCATCCTGGGGGGCTTCTCACAGGTGAGCTGAGCTGTGTGGGGGCTGTGGAAGAGCAAGCTGAGGGTTGGAACCCCCCTTCCCCTTCCAAAGACACCCCACAAAGGGACCATCAGTGGCAGGGAGGTGGGTGGGTGCCCCGGGGCTGTGGATTTTCCCCTCGTGGTGGCACTAACTGACCTTCCCCTTCTGCTGCAGGGTGGTGCCTTGTCACTGTACACAGCTCTCACCTGCCAGCACCAGCTGGCTGGCATCGTGGCACTCAGCTGCTGGCTCCCACTGCACAAGGCCTTCCCACAGGTACCCTGCGTGGCCCCGGGGAGGGTTGGTGGGGGTGAATTTCCCATTTGGGGTTTCACTGCAGTGAGCCCGGGGCTGCTGGAGGCACGAGGTGCCTGTGGTAGGGGCTCAGTCCTGCTTCCCTGCTCCTTGGACCTGGAGCCAGGTGAGGGCAAAGCAGAGATCAGGGCTTGGGCACCCATCTGGTGTGCACCTCAGGGAGCTGGTCCTGGGGGCAACGTGGGAGGAGGTGTCTGGCTGTGTGAGCAGCTCCCCAGGTGTCTCTGGAGGAGGGGAGCTGCCCTGGGATGTGCATGAGGACACAGATAAAGCACCTACCCCCTTCCCTGCTGAGGATCCCCTCTCCTGGGCACCCCTGAGCACTTCTTCTCTCCCTGCAGGCAGCAAATAACGGGGTGAACAAGGACATTGCCATCCTGCAGTGCCACGGGGAGATGGACCCCATGATCCCCCTGCGTTTCGGGGCCCTCACAGCTGAGAAGCTGAAATCTGTTGTCACCCCAACCAAGGTCCAGTTCAAAACCTACCCTGGTGTGATGCACAGTTCCTGTCCTCAGGTCAGTGCCTCGGAGCAGAGAGGAGGGGTTGGGGCTCTGGGGGGGCTGCTCACACCTCGGGGACCCTTCCCCAGCAGCGCAGGGAAGCGGCCGTGACCCTGAGCACACGGGGTGCTGGTGATTCCCTCTGGGATGGCTGCAGGGCCCTTCAGGAGCTCTGGAGTGAGAAGTTGTGTGCTCTCCACAGGAGATGATGGCTGTGAAGGAGTTCATTGAGAAGCTGCTGCCCCGGATCTGAGCTGAACCAACCCAGACTGTGGCAGGGGAGGAGGCCGAGGGCGCAGCTGCCGCTGATCTTTTCTTTCCCCACACGGAAGCCATGGCCCCCGCTGCCCCTCCAGCCCCTCTCCTCCCACCCTCACCTCCTCCCCAGCCAGGGCTGCCCCTTCTCTGGGAGCTGAGGTTGGGGCTGTCCAAGCAGAGCCTTGGCACAGCCTTTTCTCTCCTCTTCCTCTTGCTCTGGGGTGGTTTCTGGGGGGGTCACCATCCCCTCTGCACAGGCGGCTGCCCGGCGTGGCACGGGTAAGGGTTTGGGTGTTTTGGGTTTTTTTTTCAGTTGGGTTTGGTTTTTTTCCAACAGTATTAGGGGTGGGGATGTGTCCCAGTGCAGCAGGGACACAGGGCAGGGCTTGGGCACCCCATGGAGCTCAGCCCCTGCTCCCCCTCTGCCCTGGGCCCATCCTCTCCGCTGCTCTCGGGCTCTGCTCAGGCGATTCGCGGGTTTTCAATCAGAGCTCAGGAACCCGGGACTCTCCTGTGAGCTCCTCAAGGCCCAGGAGAGGCTCTGCTCTGGGCTGGTCCTGCCAAAGGCTGCCCCATCCCCTGGGGACAGCAGAAAGGCTCCCACAGGCTCCTGCACCTCCTCGCCCTGTCGCACACGCACACTCCGGCAGCTCCGGCACCTCCTTCAGATAATCGTCTCCTTCCTTCTCCTCCTCTTGTTGCTTTTACAATCTCCTCTTTGGCTCCGTGTGGGGGGTTCTCAAGGTTCTCTTTGGGCCCTCAGAGCCCCAGAGCATTGCTGTTTGCAGCTGCTGTCCCAGTGGCTTTGCCAGGGAGCCCACCCGGTGCTGGCCCGGTCCTTCATGTCTCTCTTGCTGCTACTTCTCCTTCCCTTTGGACTCGGGCTGGCTCAGGGAGGGAGAGGAGAGGTGAGGAGAGGCCCCTGGCCCCCAGGAATGGCTCCTGGCACAGCTGGAGGAAGCAGGTTTGCTCCCAACCATCATCTCACCAGCATCTCCCACCTGAGCACCGCTGTGCCCCATCCCGGGGGTCTCCCCAGGGTGAGGGCTGGGGGGGGGGGCTCTCTCACCCCTCCCGTGTACAATCACAGGTTTGTCCTCACCAAGGTTTAGTTGTCCCTTTTCAGGACCAGTGGCCTGGCCGTGCTGGTAGCCATGGCCGGGTCTGAAAGTGTCCCCGGGTGGGCTGCTGGCTGTCCCCTCCCTGTCCCCTCCCAGGCTCTCGCTGTTGAGCAGCGCTGTCCCCGGGCTGAGCCCCCAGCGCTGCGGGCACCCTGCGGGCTGCAGCTCTGCTGTCTCCTTAAAAAACAAACAAAAAAAAAGAAAACACGAATCAAATCACCAAACTCGCTCTGTCCCGGGGCTCTCGCTCCCTCCCGCCTTGGCTCAGCCCCCTCAGAGCTGGGGGGGGGGTGGCTAGTGGCCATTGGCAAGCTGTGGCCAGGCTGGCACCTCCCCAGCCGGGATGTGCAAAGCAATAACCCGCTCTCCGGAGAGTCGGATCTGTCAGACCATCCTCGGGGTGGTTTCTTGGGGTTTCTTTTTGGGTTTCATTCCTTAAACCCCCCCCCCCTTCCCCACTCCTCCCGTTTTTAGGAAGTTTTAAACCAGCAAAGCTGCCGCTGGCTTCAGGGAGGGGGGAGCCCGGTTCTTTCCCCTTCTTCTTTTTGGGGTTCAGTCCTGCTGTTTCTTCCACTTTTCTCAGTTTGAAAGCTGCTGTGTCCTCCTCTCCCTGCGCTGGGCTGGGGGGGAAGCAGCTCCCGGGCGGGCGGACCGAGTGACTGTGACCCAGAACCGAGTGGGGCGGGGGGGCCCGGGGCTCCTGGCCCATCCTGGGGCCTTGGTGGCCACACTGGTCCCTGAGACCATTCCTGTTCCCTCCCCCCCCATGAGCAGCGTGGGGCTGGCTGGGACCGTGCTGAGGACCCGGGAGGGAGAACAGCTTCTCCATTCCTCTCTCCAGCTTTTCTTTTCTGGTTGTTTTAGGATCTTTTTTTTTTTTTTTAGGGGGGTGTGGTTGTTTTGTTTTTTTTTTTCTCTTTTGTCTTCTTTGTAAATGTTTGGGGGGTTTTTGTGTGTGTGTGTGTGTGTTCCACAGAGTCAGAAACAAAGTCAAATAAATCATAAACCTCTCCCAGAGCTGAGCTGGCAGCGTTTGGGGCCGGGCAGGAGGAGCTGGGAGGAGCTGAGGGAGGTTTAGGGGGGTTGGGAGGGGGGCAGGTGAGCATCAGCCCCCCCAGGGAGCTGGTTCTGAGGTCAGGAGAACAAAACTGCCACTGAGAAGGTAAGAAAAGTTTATTGAAAAAGAAATCAAAAGCTCAATTCATAATTTAGTAGCAGAAGTTACAAAGTCAGCTGGCAGCAGCCGGGCTGATTGCATCACCAGTGCCTAAGGAAGCTGTTGGGAGCTGCCAGGAATAAAGAGGAGCAGTGTTTGAGAGCTGAGCAAAACCTTCTCCTGGGCAGCCTTTGGCAATGTGATTAGAGAAGTGGCTGCCACAGGCAACGTGGGGAAAAAAAAAACCTACAGGCAAGGTGGAAAAAAAAAACCCAGGCACCATGTCTACCAGCAGCAGGGAATCTACAGAAGCTCCTCCAGCTCAGCAGGAGGATGGCGGAGATGATGCTGGGTCCCCAAAACCACACCTGGGGAGCAGGGGAAAAGAGAGGGAGCCCCCAGCATCCAGCAGAGCTTGGTCCCAGGGGAGCTGGGCTGGGGGCATGAGCCACAGTGGCCTTAGAGAGATGTCTGGGGGAGTTGGGGGGGGGTCTGGGGATGCCAGAGGCCATGAGGTAGGTGCTCAGCAGCCTTCTCTGTGCCCAGGGCAGGGGCTGGGGGTGCTCCAGGCCTCCCCCCGGGACTGGGAACCTTTTGTGTTTCTGCTGTGTGAGATGCAAAGCACCTGGAGGAGGAGGGAGATGAGGAGCAGAGAGTCTGAGGCTGCTCCTGCCTTCCCCCCCCCAGGCAAGGAAAGGAGCTGGAGCTGCCCCAGGAGGATCCCAGCCCTGGGGGGGTGCAGGGCTTGACCCCCAGCACCCAGCTCAGTTCTTGCTGAAGCCCGTGGGGTTCTGTAGCTGCCACCTCCACAGATCCTCACCTGCAACAGGGAGAGGGTGAAGGTGAGGGGGGGTTGGAGAGAGGGGGGGGCAGCACCCGGTGTGGGGCAGCGGGGAGGCTCTTTCTTACACATCTTGTCCAGGCCCCGGGCAGCTTTCCAGCCCAGCTCCTGCTCAGCCAGAGCTGGGTCAGCATAGCAGGAGGCCACGTCCCCTGCCCGGCGCTCTGTCACCTGGTACCTGATCTGTGGGGACAGCAGCACCATGGGGGGGCTCAGCCAAGGCCCAGGAACCAAGAGAGCAGTGGCAGAGACTGCCAGGGACACAGGGACAGGAGATGGCTGAGGGGAGAGGGCAGTGAGGGCTAAAGGGGGGGGACAGTGGGGGATGTGGGGGGTGGCAGTGAGGACTAAAGGGGGGGGGACAGTGGGGGATGAGTGGGGGAGACAGTGGGGGGTGAGGGGGGGTGGGAGCAGCTGGCTCTTTGTCCATGACCCCCAGGCTGTGGGTCAGACCTCACCTCCCTCCCTGAGGCTTTCTCCATGGCCTGGACCATCTGCAGGACAGAGTATCCAGTGCCTGTGCCCAGATTGTAGATCTGAGAGGAGGATAAAAGCACACAGGTCAGCTCCTTGCCCCAGGGGAGAAGGGCCAGGCCCCCTTTAGCATCCTGAGGGCTGCAAGAGCCCACCCCTGGCCCAGCCCCACACCCCTGTGGGTACCTTGCAGCCACAATCCTCCTTCAGCTTCTTCAAAGCAGCGATGTGGCCCTTGGCCAAATCCACGACGTGGATGTAATCCCTGACACCTGTGGGGACACAGGGGGTGACCACAAACCCCTCCTGCTCAGGGGGCAGCTGGGCTGGGGAGCTGTGCTGGCAGCCCAGGGGGATGGGGCACCTCTGCTCCCCCCATTCCCCCACACACCCGTTCCATCTTCTGTCTTGTAGTCGTTCCCAAACACCTTCAGGAATTCCCGGCGTCCCACTGCCACCTGCACGGGGGACAGATCCACAAGAGCCCCCTCAGCCTCTGCCTCAGGCCACAGGGGCCCTCACAGGCTGCAGTGGGGTGGTACCTGTGCCACGTAGGGCATGAGGTTGTTTGGGATCCCTTGAGGATCTTCTCCAATCATTCCCGACTCGTGGGCACCAATGGGGTTGAAGTAGCGCAGGAGAACAGCGTTCCAGTCCTGGGGGGACACAGGGATGTGGCTGCCTGCTCACCCCCTACCCCCCCAGCATGCTCCAGTGGGGAAAAACCCCCTCAGTTCCCAGCCCCGTGCAGCCTGGGGCAGGTCCTTACCCTCTCAGCTTTGCAGAGATCTCGAATCATCTCCTCAATGAAGTATTTGGATTTGCCATAGGGGTTGGTGCAGCCCCCAACGGGGTGGTTCTCATCCAGGGGAAGGTATTTGGGGTCTCCATAGACAGTGGCAGAGCTGCTGAACACAATGTTCCTCACTCCGTGGGCTTTCATGGTCTGGGGAACAGGGAACAGCAACCACTGAGCCAGTGAGCTCCACACCCTCCAGTTCCAGCACTGGGAACACCCCTGGGAGAGGGCCTGGGGAGCACTGGGATCCCGGAGCAGGATCCCAGCCTGAGCTTCCAGGCTCTGCTGACCTCCAGCAGCTGGATGGTCCCGGTCAGGTTCACCCTGTAGTACTCCAGGGGCTTCTGCACAGACTCCCCCACGGCCTTCAGCCCCGCAAAGTGCATCACAGCTGAGAAACGGTGCTGCAGGGAGGGAGGGGGGGAAAAAACCAGCTTGGGGTTAGTGCCACGGCAGCAGCAGATCAAAACCCGAGGCAGAAAGCAGCCAGAAGGCTCCCCCAGGAGCTTCCCTCAGCCCAGCCCCGGTGGTTTCTGTGGCCCAGAGGAGTATTTGCTGCTCACAGCATCTCCTCAGCACTGCCCTCCCTTCTCCCTTCCACACCTCTGGGCTCCCACCCCTTTCTCACGCCACGGAGCCACCTCGGGGCACTGCAGCAGCTTTTGCTGTCACCTTCTTGAAGAGCTCCTGCAGCGCTGCCACGTCGGTGATATCCAGCTCCTGGAAAAGGATGGGCTGGTGCACGATCTGCTGCACCCTCCGGAGGCTCTCGGGGAGCGAATCTGCCCCTGGGGAAACGGGAGAGGGTGAGGGAGTGGGAGAGATCCCGGCAGGGGCTGAGAGGGAAGGGAAGGAGTGCTGGAGGTACCTCGGATGGCGTTGTGGAAGTTGTCGACGACGACGGGGACGTAGCCAGCCTGCACCAGCTCCAGCACGCAGTGACTGCCGATGTAACCAGCTCCGCCCGTCACCAGGATCTTCTCTGCCATGGTTCCCTGGGAGAGGAAAAATCCTGGAGGGACAAGGAGGACAGGAACAGAGACAGGGACAGGGACAGTGTCACGTCAGCACAGCCTCTGGGCACTCCCAGGCACAGCCCGCAGGTTCCTTTCGCACCTCCCGCAGAGGGAGGGTTTATCCGGCACGGGCACCAGCGGAAAAAAAAAACAAAAAAAAATTAAATTAACCAAACTTTGTTCTTCCTGTTCAATCCAGGCAAGATCCTGGTGTCACCCATAGCCTGGAGCACAAATCCCTCGGGGCTGATTCAGCTCCCAGCACAGGCTGGAGGGAGCTGAGGGGATCAGCGGGGTCTGCACCTCAAGAGGCATCAGCTCTGCCCCGTTCTCCCCATTCTCCTTCTTTTCCGAAATCCCCTTTTTTACACCATTCCCAGCCCTCCCTTCCCCTCCCCAGCTCTGGGCCGTCCCTGCCCTGCTCCCCGGGCTCGGGGTGCTGCAGACAGCAGGGACATTCCCTGGCACTGTCACCCCGGCTGAAAACCGGAGCGGAACCCGCGGCTGCTGCCGGACCCGGGCAGGGGGCTCCGGGGGAGCTGCAAACCCCCAAACAGCGCTGGAGGGAGCCCGGCCAGCCCCGGGGATGGGCACAGCGTTACCCCCCCCCCCCCCCTCAATGTCTGAGGGGGCCGCAGCTCCACGCAGGACGGGGAATCCCCGTGGGTCCCTCGGGAGTTACCTGAGGAGCCGGGCCCTGGGGTGAGCGGAGGGGCTGCGAGAGCCCCGGGGGGGCTGTAGGTACTCCAGGGGGTTGAATTGCCCTTAGGGTCTCTGCTGTGGGGGGGATCCCGTGTCCCCTCCCCCCCCCCCGTTTCCCCGCCGTTCCGGTCGCCGGGCGCTGCCCCGTTCCCCTGCTGCGGGCCCTTTAAGGGCGCGCCCCGCTCTCCCATGGCAACGTGACAGCTACGGGGCGGGAGCGAGGACAAAACACCTCGGAGGGCGAAGGGGTGGGGGGGGGGGTTTCCCACTGCTGTGGAATTCACCGCCAAATTTCCACGCAAACGGGACTGGCTCCCACCCGTAAAGAGTGGCCACGGAATACTCCTGCTGGCCCTGTCCTGCTTTGGGCCAGGATAAAGGGGATTTTCTGTAGAGAAGATAAACCAGGTGCCTCGAGTTGCCAGTGAGTGGGTGTGAGTCCACCTGTGCCTGGTTAGGACAGACCCCTTTTGGGCATGAGCAAGACCAGGGGGCCAATAAAGGTGGAACTGACACCCACAGAGAGCTCAGCTCACTCTGGTGTGAGGCATGGAGAGGCCAGCAGCTCGTTGAGCCTCAGGAGCAAGAAAGGCTCCTCCTGCTACAATTTTCTGCCTTGGACTCTTGCTTTCAGCTCAGTCTCTTGCCAGGAGCTGCACTGCTGAAATGAACAGCGAGGTTCTGTTCAGTGTCTGCTCTGGCACTGATCCCACTCCATGGGTATAGCTACAGCACAGCCAAGGACACTGCTCAGCTCTGAGGAACATTTTACCCTCCAGAAGGAATAAAGACAGAATTGGCTGGGTTGGAAGGGACCTCAGAGCTCATCAAGTCCAACCCTTGATCCACTCCCCCCGTGGTTCCCAGCCCATGGCACTCAGTGCCACATCCAGGCTCTTTGGAAAGATCTCCAGACACGGAGAATCCACTCCTTCCCTGGGCAGCCCATTCCAATGCCTGATCACCCTCTCCAGAAAGAAATTCTTTCTCATCTCCAACCTAAACCTCCCCTGGCACAACTTGAGACCCTGCCCTCTTGTCTTGCTGAGAGTTGCCTGGGAAAAGAGCCCAACCCCCCCCTGGCTCCAACCTCCTTTCAGGGAGTTGCAGAGAGTGATGAGGTCTCCCCTGAGCCTCCTCTTCTCCAGCCTCAACACCCCCAGCTCCCTCAGCCCTTCCTCACAGGAATTCTGCTGGATCCCTTCACAGCCTCCTTGCTCTTCTCTGGACCTGCTCCAGCACCTCAATCTCCTTCCTGAGCTGAGGGGCCCAGAACTGGACACAGGACTCAAGCTGTGGCCTCACCAGAGCTGAGCACAGGGGCAGAATCCCTTCCCTGGACCTGCTGGCCACGCTGTTCCTGAGCCAGCCCAGGATGCCATTGGCCTTCTTGGCCACCTGGGCACACTGCTGGCTCCTGTTCAGCTCAAGGGCCCCACAAAGGGTCCTGGATCCCAAACAGGAAGAGTGAGCACTGAAAACTTTTTCTGGCCCTAATCCTCCCATGGAACCCTTCCCACAGCAACCCAACAATCAGGATTTGGGTTTCTTTAGCCACATTTTAACCCTCAGCCATTCCACCCCCTCGGCTGCTCTCCCACCTTTGGGGAATTTGCCTCTAAAATGAAAGTGTGACCACTGAAAATGAGTCTGAAAAAACGACCTGAGGGACCCCAAAATCCGAAAACACCTGAATCAAAGTGTAAAGTGTGTTCCTAAGCTTAGGATTCATGCACACTCGTGAGGAGCAGGAGGATGATCCGGGTACAGAACCTTCCCAGGATGAAGGTGAAGGATTTCCAGTCTCCTGTGGAAAAATGGGAGAGAAATCAATGTTCATGGCACTTCCCATCTAGAAGGAAAAGCAACTTTTTGTTCTCCTCCTGTTCGGTTTCACTCCGATGTGGCAGGAATGAGGATTTAGGATTTAAGGAGAAGTTCGGGGGGGTTCGGCTCCACCGGTCCCGTTCCCATCCCACCATCCAGGAGCAAAAAAAACCTTCGGCAAAAAAAAACCTGTCGGGTTTTGGTGCCCTCTGATGGGCACCCAGAGAGGCACTGAATAACCCGGGGGGTTTGGAATATCCCTGGGTTACCCAGGGCTGGGTTGGGTGATGCTGAAAATCCCAACCAGCCCACAAGGACTCAGCTCCCAGGGCTCCAGGTCCTCTCCTCTCCATCCCATCCAGAGGTTTTATTCACTCCAGGACCTCCCAACCTCTCCTGCCCAGGGTCTGAAGGTGTGAATAGGAGAAGGAGGATTAAACCCTTCCCAATCCCATCCCTGGTGCTGGGATGAGAACCCCAAAGAGAGCTGGAAATATTCCAAGCAGTTTCTTTGAGGATTTCCAACTCTTGGGGAGAAAAACTCAAAGGAAAGCTTTAAAACATCACAGGAGTAGGGATACTATTCCTTTGCTACATGGAATTATTGGATGAGCACAGCATGAGCCTGTGGATTACTACCTGGAGTAATTAACTCTTCATTTAAAACACTGAGGAACTGGGAAGGCAATCCTGGGATGTGTGGGGTTGTCAGCTCCGAGTGCTAAAATTATTTCATCCCCCACCTCAGCCTCAGAAAATACAAAGAGATTTCCCTTGGGAAACTCGGGGTTTGTGCTGTTTGTCTTCTCACATCTAAAACTTTGGAGTCTGCACCAGGCCCCATTTTCTTGCCCCATGAAAAGGGCTGGAAAGTCCCTGTCCCTTTCCAGAAGGAACCCAGAGCCTTCAACATGAAACAGCTCAAGGATCAGAGGTGGTAATGGAGACCCCAGTGCTGGCCCCATGCTGGTGGGCTCTGTACCCCCTTTTAAGGCAGAGGCCTCCTCAGGAGGGGGTGCACAGCTCCCCCCTTACCTCACCACCCCCTTTCCACAGTGCTTCTGCTCCAGAAGGACCCTTTTATCCCCCCCCCAACCCCTGCATCACCTCTCTTGCCTTGCCTTGATCACCCACCACTCCCCATCACCCCCACCCATCCCTCCCAATCACCCCAACCTCCCCATCACCCTCACCAATCCCTCCCCATCACCCCAACCTCCCCATCACCCTCACCAATCCCTCCCCATCACCCCCACCCATCACTCCCCCCCATCACCCATCCTCACCCATCACCCCCACCCATCCCTCCCCATCACCCCCACCCACCCCTCCCCATCACCCCCAACTCCCCATCACCCCCACCCATCCCCACTCATCTCCCCCACCCATTCCCACCTATCACCCTCACCAATCCCTCCCCATCACCCATCGTCACCCATCCCCCCCACCCATCCCTCCCCATCACCCTCAGCCCCTTCCTCACTCCCACCCCTCAAGACCCACACACCCACCACCCCCTCCTCAGCCCCCCCAGCCCCCCAAACCCGTTCAAACAACCCCCGGAGCCTCCTGAAGGAGCCATTCCCCTCCCTCCCATCCCTTCCCCGTCCCCCCCCCAGCACCCCCAGACCCTTCCCCCCTCACCCCCCTCCCGCCGCCCCCCGCTCCGCCCCTCGCTCCTCCCGCCGGCAGGGGGCGCTGCCGAGGGGCGGAGCCTCCCGTGGCGGCGGGGGCGCCGCTCTGTCCGCCCGCCGGGCGCCGCGGAGGAGGCGGCGGGGGCAGCGCGGGGGAGCGGCCCCGGGCTGGGCGGGAGGCGGTGGCGGGGCCGAGGCGGGAGGAGAGAGCCGGGGCCCCGCTGAGTCCGTCCCGGAGTCTGCGGGAGCAGCATGGCCGCCAGCTTATGGATGGGGGACGTGAGTGTCCGGCCGGGACCCGCGCGGGGCTTTGTGAGGCGGGCAGCGGAGCGGCCTGGGAGGAGGAGGAGGGAGGGGAGAGCGCGGGCTGGGGTGTGCTGGCTGACTGACTGACTGACTGACTGACACTGACTGACTGACTGACTGACTGACACTGACTGACTGACTGACTGACTGACACCCTAACACTGATTGACTGACACTGACTGACTGACCCCCTGACACTGACTGACTGACTGACAGACACTGACTGACTGACACCCTAACACTGACTGACTGACTGACACTGACTGACTGACTGACTGACACCCTAACACTGACTGACTGACTGACTGACACTGACTGACTGACTGACTGACTGACTGACACCCTAACACTGATTGACTGACACTGACTGACTGACCCCCTGACAATGACTGACTGACTGACAGACACTGACTGACTGACTGACACTGACTGACTGACAGACACTGACTGACTGACTGACAGACACTGACTGACTGACACCCTAACACTGACTGACTGACTGACACTGACTCACCCCCTCACACTGACACACTGACTCCCTCACACACACTGACTGACTGACACCCTCTTACTGACTGACACTGACACTGACACTGACACTGACACTGACACTGACTGACCCCCTCACTCTGACCCCCTCACACTGCCTGAGGCCATCCCATTGACTGACTGACCCCCTCACACTGACACCCCTCACACTACCTGCTAACCTCCCCCTGTCTGACACCCTCACACCAACACCCCTGTTCCACAGCCTCAGGGCCCCTCACACACTGCCCAGCTGCCTGTCCCTGGCACACCCCCCCAGCTCAGCAGGCTGACAGGCAGACTCCCTGTGCACTCCCACCCCTCACCCCAGCCTGGCAGAGCCCTCCCTGGGCAGTTACACCCGCAGAGTCAGGCACACAGGGGGTGCCCCTCATCTCCTGCCTACACCCAGACACTCTCCTGGCACTCCCAGGGTGTCCTGTGCTGTTCTCACACCTCCTGCTCTGCTGGGCACCCCCTGCCCCCCAAGCTCAGCATCTCTGCATTCCCAAGCTCCCAGGACTGACCCTGCTCTGTCTGCTCAGGTGCTTGGGGACACTGCCACAGCCCTGGCCGTGACACTGACACCTGCTGCCCAGCTCACACTCTTGTGTGTTCACAAGTGGAGGGGTCACACCTGCTTGCACTCAGGTGCTTTCTGCTCCCTGTGTCACACACCCCTGCACCCTCTGGGTGTACCCCTGCAGGATCTGTGTTCTCCTGCATTCCCACACACCCATCAGCACTTCCACCCCTGTGTCCCCCCCTTCCCTCCTGCATCTGGCCCTGCCAGGACCCTTCACTCACAGATGCTCCTTCACCCCCCATGTCCCTTGCCTGCCCTTCACAGGCACTGCAGACACCTCAGCCTCCTGTCCCCGTGTCCCTCAGGGTTTGCTGCTCTGCACACACACACTTCCACACCCTCTCAGCTGGCTGTGCTCACACCCAGCACCTTGTGGTGCTTCTCCACACACACTGTGTGTGTGCTCGGGTTGGCCTGACCTGCAGTGGGACTTTTCCAGTCAGATCCAGTATCCCAGCACTGGGTCACAGCATCCCTGCTGCCTGCACAGCTGCCTGCCTGCCTCTGCATGGGGGTGCAGACATGCAGATGCAGTTATGCCTCTGCTGCACCATTCCCAGGCTGCCTGTTACACACACACACACACACACACACACACTCTCACACACCTTTCTCCAGCCTCTTTCTGACTGACTGACAGCAGCACAGTGCACACTGTGTCTGCACACACACCTGCAGCCTCTGCTGTGCTCTCAGGTGTGTGTGCACAGCCCAGCACAGGGCTGCTTCTCCCTCACACACACTCACACCTCAGCTTTCCCATCCCCTTGCACACACACACACACACACACTCACACCCTGAGCCTCCCCCTGCCTGTCACTCACACAAACACTCTCTGGGGAGTCCCTTTACTCTTTACCCTCACAAAAGTTTTACCTCCCACCTCCCTCTCCACAAGAACCCCATCTCCTTTTTCACTCCCCTCTCTCCCCAGATCCCAGGAACACTCACCTGGTGCCTTTGGCAGCCTGGCTTTCCTTGCACACCCCTCTCAGGATCACCCTCAGCTCACAGAGCCCTTCTGCCTCCTACTTTTGGCACACACCCCGGGGTCATTTCAGCTTCACACTCACACCCCCACGGGGCCCCTGCCACCTTTTGCAGCACAGCTCTCAGACACTGCTCACATCTCCACCTTCTCTCCCCCACACGAGTCAGGGAGCCACCTGGAACCTGACAGACACCCCAGAGCCCTCCAGAGCTGGCAGCTGCCACGCTGTCCCACTCACCCAGGTATATTTATACTTGTCTGTAGGGAGCTCTGCACGTTCCCTCCACACCTCTCACCCTTGTGCCACACGCAGTGCTCCCCGGGGCACAAAAATCACTGAAAATCTCTTTGGTTGGAAGACACCTTCAAGACCCATCCACTCCAACCTTTGACCAGCCCTGTAAGTTCACCACCAGCTCATGTCCCTCAGGACCTCACACTACTTAAACACCTCCAGCCTGCCTCGGGCAGCCCATTCCAGCCTTTTATTCCAAACCCTTCATTCCCTTCTCTGCTTTTCCTTCAGCAGGGAGGCACCACCAGACCTCTCACCAGCCCAATCTCTGCTGCTCCTCCAGCCTCAGCCACTCGCACCAGGCAGACCTCGCCACCCCTCACCCTGACACCCCCACTGCCACCCTCCCCTCCGTGACACCACGCGTGGCACAGCCCCGCTGCGGGTCCAGGGTTCCCCCCCGGCTCCTGCCCTGCCTTGTCCCCGCCCTGAGGCGGGGGGAGAGGCGGCTCTGCCAGCCCCGGGGGAGGGGGCTTCGCAGCCAGAGCAGGAGCCTTCCCGTCTCCCTGTCCCCTCCCTTCCCCCCCGCACCGTGTAGTGATTGTTGCTGTATGTTTCTGAGTGGCTTTTGTCCTTCTGTGAAAGCTCCCTGTTCTCTGAAATTCATGCTGTCTCTTGGGTTCCACTTTGCAGACTGTTGAGCCTGGTTCATGCATGCCTGCTGGTTTTGAGTGGCATCGACCCTCTTAAATGAGTCTTCTTTTTGAAGTGTAAGGGTAAAATACTTCTCAATAATGTTTTAACTGCTTAGGGTGACATTGACACATAAATTCTCCTGTTTGTTGATGCTTCGGCGCCTGACTCTTTTTTTTTTTTTTTTTTTTTTTTCTTCTTCTTTTGCTTTTCTAGCTGGAGCCATATATGGATGAAAACTTTGTTTCCAGAGCCTTTGCCACCATGGGAGAGCTCGTTCTGAGTGTAAAAATCATTCGAAACAGGTTGACAGGGTAACTGTTCATGCTTGTTCTCAGTTTGTTCTGCCAGAGCATTTGGATTGAAGCATTTGCCCTCTGCCCACTGCTGGGGTCAGGGATTTGGGGGTTTTTCCCTTGGAGCTTTCCACTATTGCTGCCAATATGGGAATATTGATTGTAGCAATGGAGAGGAAGCTGCTGGCTCTTCAGCCTCAACAGTTTGACCCTGCTCCTCCTTCAGGGCTTCAGGGCAGTGTATGGATTCCATATGATCCCTCAGGAATTAAACCTTCTGGGCTGGAGGCTTCAGTGACCTGGCTGTGTTCATTCTTGCACCAGTGCAGCAATGTGGTGCTGGCAGAGGTGGAAAGTCTTGACTTTAGAAAGAACCACGTGAGGGCTCTTTTGAGTTGTTTTAGAATCAAATGAGTGACTGTGGAGGATACACCAGTTTCACATTCTTGTAAATGTTGTCATTGCAGTTTTCAGTTGTTTAAACTTGGGTGGAAAAATGTATAGAGTCCAAGTAGGAAGTAAACTGTGAGGAAAAAAAGTATCTTCTGTGTGCTTATGTTGACAGGACTTCCTGGTAAGTAGGGGCTGTCACTTTCCTTGAGATCCAAAATGACTTTGCTGTCTGCTTTTTGGTAGCTAATATTTGTATTTAAAAAGAAAAAAAAGAAATTGTTCTCAGTATTGCCACTATAGCAGCTGTCCTGCCAGTTGTCTAAAGAGATAATATTCCTCCCCAAGTGTGATTTAAACCTGAAATCTCTTCTCTCTCCTCTCCTGTGTCTGTGTTCAGAATCCCAGCAGGCTATTGCTTTGTAGAATTTGCAGATCTAGCTACTGCAGAGAAATGTTTACACAAAATCAATGGAAAACCCCTTCCTGGTGCTACACCGGTGAGTAGATGGGATCAGCCACTTGGGAAGCACAACTGGGATGGAGCAGGGAGTGTAGGAGCTGTGTTCTGAAGGGTGACAAAGTCAGAGTTAGCAGACTGGGATTCTGCTCTTCTTTAGTTAAGTTAATGAACATTGGTTTAGTGTTCTTGCTCAGAAAATGGTTGGGAAACAAACAAACAAAACAATCCCACATTAATTTCTGTGGGACAGGATAAAATCTGGGCACAGAAATGTTGGATCTGCTCTTACAAATCTCTGGATCTTGGGCACCATAGAAGAACAAATCCAAAACAGCTGGAGTATACCTACCACAGCTTGCTTCCTCACTCCATTTACCATTCCATGTGAATTTGTTGCAGCCTCTGTGTGGCTGTCTACATCCCAGGTGAACTTCCAAGTTCACCCTGAGTTTTGAGTCACTCTGAACCAGCACTTTTCCTGGCCCTTAGCAACCAAAAGTTATTCCAACCTCTTTACAGTGGGGACAAAAACCAAACCAAACCAAAACAAAACCCAATCCTTTGTGTTACTGCAACACATCCCAAATATCTGGGGCCATAAGAGCTAGGTAGGGAGGGAGAAGAGGAGGAATAGTCATGGAGCTAATTTTAGGATGTTGACTGGAACGTGTGGTAGATTAAAATGGGATGGCTGACAGAGCTGTACGTTGTACCCACAGAAGCTGGCTGCCAGAGCTGGGATGACTGGGTCAGAAAGCAGCTCAAGAATCACCTCAGTTATAGTGTGATAGAATAAGGTAAATCAGTGCCTGTTTCAGTGTAGTTAAAACCCTTGAGTAGTTTTCAAGCCTTGTGCAAACTGGTCTAGTGGGAGGTGCCCCATGGCAGGGGGGTTGGATCTTGCTGGTCTTTAAGGTGCCTTCCAACCCAACCCAGTGGATGAAACTGGGAAGTTGAGGTTTTGTTCCATGAAGTATTTGGAGAGATTTCCTGAGAGGGGGTGGCTGAGGGGCCTGGAGGTAGCTGTGTCCTTATCCTGCAAATCAGAGCCATGAGTAAAGGAAGGGATCTTCCTAGATGCCTCCTCTGGTCACCAGAGAGAAAAAGAGAGCAGCTTTTTCAGTAATAATTGAAGTTTGGCTTTGGGGATCCCTGCCTTCATCCACAGCTTCAATCAAAAAGCAGTGTTGTGTAGAGGGAGGATTTGCATGACCCATGGAGAGGATTCCAGGTGTCAGACAGAGACCCAGCCCAGGCAGCCTGGATCAGTGCCCTCAGCAGACACCTGGCCAGCTCCTCTCTTGCACTGAGATGCTTTTTCTCTTCTTTGCAGAAAGCTGACTGTGGCTCACTCATTTTTTTTTTTGTAAATACTGAATCAGCCAAAGGAACAACAGAGCCAGGGTGCTGTTGCTGTCTCTGTGGTACAGAATTAGTGTCCCCAGTTGCCATTTGAGTGGAAATACTCTGAGCTTTCTGGTTGATTTTAAACCCAAAGTGTTGTGATGAAAAGCAAAATTAAAAAAAAAAAAAAATAAAGTGGAATCTTAGTTCTGTGTTAGCTTGTAAATGGCCCACAGAGCTCTGTACCACTGCACACCAGGCACTGCAAGCATGCAAGGAGCAGAGTTATAGCCTAGAGTGAAGTCTTTGCTGTGTTTCCTAAGAATTATTTATCCTAAGAATAATTCCTAAGAATTATTTCCCTTCTTTGAGAGGAGGAAGTGCAGCACAGAAGGTGGGGGAGCTGAGCAGGCTGTACCAAACAAACATCCTGAGCTCCAGGCTGTGGCCTCACAGCAACCTTGCTTGCTTTGGCCAAAATCCCTTTGAGTTCTTGCTCTTCCACTGGGGAGTGCAGAGGGATGCCTGCTTTGGGAAGCCTGTTCTGAGGTAGGAAAAGGGTTTGGAAGCCCCTGAGGCTGAGGAGGGAATCCTGCTTAGGTCTGCAGGCTCTGGGGGAGTTCTGGCAGCAGGACTCTTGCCCTTTCCTTCCTCCTCTGTCAGGCACATTTCAGAAGAAAACAGCAGTGAGCCTGCTTGGGTCTCTTTGTGCCAAGCACCATGTAGGAATTCCCATGGGATTGAGAGAGTTGGGATCTCAAGGCAGAAGTCCAGAAGCTCCTTAGATCTTGGTCCTGACTGAAATGTGAGTTGGGCACAAGTTGCTGACCCCTGGGCAGGGATTTCCAGAAGAGGGCAGGAATCCAGCAGGCTCCAGGGAAACTTGTGTGAGAAGGAAATCAGGTACAAAGCTGAGGGAGGCCCCCAGTGTCCAGCTCCAGGGCATTCTTTCTGAAAAAAAATCTTATTTTTGGGTCTTGCTGATTGAGCACAGCATCCAGAGCAGGGTGTTGAGCCAGGATTCCAGGCTCAGGGATCGTTTCCATTCTGCTCTGCCAGGATTCTTGGGAATCACAACTGTCCCACAGCCTGTGCTGCCATTTCGTTTGGAGACCTTAAAATAAGAAATCATTTCCTCTTTGTTGTCAGTGCCTCTGTTTTCCCATTTCTTACAGATTTCATGCTGGGTAAGGTTCCCCTCTCCTTCTCTAGCTTTAGGAACTGTTGAGATAAGGCCAGGCCAAACCTCCTGGTGCAGATTCCTTGTTGATTTTCCTAATTAAAACTGTTCTCCTTGATGCCTTGTCTGGCTGGCCTGTCAGCATTGAGTGAGTTGTGTAAAAGAAGTTTCTTGTCTTTTGTCCTAATTGTTTGGATTCCTGAGAAAACAGCTGAATGTATGGATTCCTTTTCACCTTGTTGCAGGCAAAGAGATTTAAATTGAATTATGCAACCTATGGAAAGCAGCCTGATAACAGGTAAAAATCCTCATTATTCCAATGTTAGCTCTGCTTGCTTGGTGTCTCTTCAACCATTGACTTGCAAAGAGGCTTCAAAATGTGTAAAACCCCCAGCTGAGGAAGATGTGGAGAGCTGGGAAGTGTGGCTAGGAGAGCACTCACCAGGTGGTGCATGCAACTGCACCATGTGGTGCTCCAAATAATAGAGAATATATATATTGTATGTATTATATATGTATAATATCAAGATATAAAATGTAAGTAATAATATAAGTAAAATATAAAAATATAAAAACTATAAAATATAAATAAACTATAAATAATATGTAATATATAATATACAATATATAATATACAATATATAATATATATAATTTATAATATATAATATAATATATGGTATATGATATATAATATATACTATATTATATATTATATATTATTATATAATAATGTCATAATTACATTATAATTATTATAATAAAATAATAATATTAATATTTTAGTATTAATTAGTAATATTATTAATATTAATAATAAAATAATATTTTAATAATTAATAATTAATAATAAAATAAATAATTATAATAATATATTATATATTATATATATTATGTTATGTTATATATAATATATAATATATATTATATGCTATATATAATATAGCATATAGTATATATACTATATACTATATATAGTATATATATACTATACTATATACTATATATATATACTATATATATATAGTATATATATACACTATATACTATATAGTATATATACTATATACTATATACTATATATAGTATATATACTATATGCTATATTATATATATAGTATATATATAGTATAGTATATATATAATATAGTATATTATATACTATATATAGTATATAGTATATAGTATATAGTATATAGTATATAATATAACATTATTGGTATTATTATATGTTGTATATTGTATATTGTATATTATATATTATATATTATATATTATATATTATATATTATATATTATATATTATATATTATATATTATATATTATATACAATATAATATATAATGTATAATTTATATTATATTATATTATATTATATTATATTATATACCCTCCATTATTATATGTTATATATATTATATTATATATTTTAGATTAGATATTACATTACATTACATTACATTATAAACTCCATTATATTATAACTCCATTCTATAACAATTCCCAAATCAATTAAGCCCATCATTACCAATGTGGCTTTCATTAACCAGCCTCAGCCCAGGCTGTGGGTACTGGTGATGCTGGAGCCTTGCTGTGCATCCCAGGCTGCCTCTCATCCCAGTGCTGCAGGATGCCTTGGGTGTTCGGGCACCTCAGGACCCAGGCAGTGCTGTCACAGCTCCAAACCTGGCAGGTGGGGAGAGGGAAGCCCTGAGCTGCCCTCTGGAGCAGCCTCTGTCTCCAGCAGGAGCAGAAGGGGTGAAATCAACCCAGTCCTGCAGGTTCTGAGTGTAGCTGGTCACATCTCAGCAATTTTAGTCTTATTTTAGAAGATTATGAATTTTGTTTTAAAGGAAAAAAATAACAAAAAACCACAGAACTTTTTAGGTTAGAATCAAGGCATGACAGATGGGGACAAGCAGGGTGATCAGGCATTGGAATGGGCTGCCCAGGGAAGGAGTGGATTCTCCGTGTCTGGAGATCTTTCCAAAGAGCCTGGATGTGGCACTGAGTGCCATGGGCTGGGAACTGCAGTGGGAGTGGATCAAGGGTTGGACTTGATGATCTCTGAGGTCCCTTCCAACCCAATTCTAGGATCCTATGATTTATTAACTCACTGATGCAGTTCCATTTACCCTGGAAGTTCAGGTGGATGGATTCCTGATTCCAGCAGCTTGCCCTGGGAGTTTTCAGCAGAGGGGGGATGGCTTAGGCTGCCTCTCAGTTTCATGCTTTACCTTTGGTGTGTCAGGAGTGCTTTTTAAGATAACTAAACTTTCTAGCATCAAAATATTCTTATTTATATCCTGTGATTTGCCATCAATATATTGGCAAGAGCAAACCTGGAAATGAGATGTTTTCTTTCTCTGTTAGGAATCCAGAGATACCCTGTAAGAATTAAACAATGAAATCAGCTTTGCATCAAAAGCAATACCAAGTAGATGAGATTTGCTGCTTGAATTAACTTGCAAAAGCAGAGTTAATAAAAATATTAGTCACCTAAGCAGCTTAACTGGTGGCACTTTGAAGTATCCATTAACCAATCCTTTAATATCACTGAAATCAAGTGTTTGGGATAATTGTTAGCTGCCATTCAGCACATCTCTTTTGTGTTTTTTTTTTCTTTGTATGATGGTGCTTAAAGAGTTTTCTTTCTTTTTTATTTCTGTAGTCCAGAATATTCACTTTTTGTGGGAGACCTGACTCCTGATGTGGATGATGGAATGTTGTATGAATTTTTTGTTAAAGTTTACCCATCCTGTAGAGGTGGAAAAGTTGTTTTGGACCAGGCAGGAGTATCCAAGTAAGTAATTCTGGATTCTTTCCTTTCTTTCACTTCATGTGCAACAAAAGAGATAGGAATAGAAGAAAAGTTAGAGTGCAGCAAGGGAAAAAGAAGGATTCTAGGGGGTGAGATTTAGCTAAAAAGAAAATGGATATTCAGTCCCTGGTAAGTCAGTGGGTTGTGTGTCACTCTGGTGCTCTCTGGGTGTTGGCAATCTGTCATTCTACCTATGAAAATGCTGAAAAATATCCTGGTCATCTGTCTCCCTGGTGGCTCAGGTGGAATTGTGCTTTTCCAGCTACTGAAAATAAACTTCAGTGAAAGTTTGAGAGGTTTTTGTTTCAGTAGGGCAGGGCAGACAACGCTGTGATTCATTGGCAGCAAGGAGCAGCTGCCTTCTTCATCTTTCTTGGAAGTGCCTCACCAAAACCTGATATCACAAAGTCACCTTTCTTAACATGACTCACACACTCTGTAACCAGCAGAAAATGAAACTCTGTTTTCCCAGAAGAGGGATCAGTTGGGCAGCAAATCCTTGTTTTCAAAACAGAACTTTGATGCAATGCAAGATTCTGATATAATACCCAAAAAATGTTGTGACAAGGCTTAGAATATGGCTGTGGGTCTCCTCTTTTTCTCATGTAAGGTTTCTCAGTCTCAGTCATGTTGGTCTGAAGGAACCTCTGGAGGTCTTGGGTCCAACTTCTCACTCTGAGCAGGACTTCTGGCAGCACTAGGGCAGGTCAGCCCTGAGTTGTGTAGCTTGGAAAACCTCCCAGGATGCAGAGAGTACAACCTGTGTGGGCAGCCTGATCCAGAGCTGCACAGAGCTGGCAGTGAAGTTTTTCATGTGCATCCTGAACCTCTTGGAGAGCTGCTCAGTCACCCTCTGGCTGTTACTGTCACCTCAGCCAGGACTGACCCAGCTGGGGTGGGCTCTGGGTGCCTCCTCACACCAGTTCTTGTGCTGCACCTGCTTCAGTCTCTGCCTGCAGAGTGGGTGATGGACCAGTAGCTGGGTTTGGGGAGCTGCTCCTAAGTGCTCAGGGAGAGGGGATCTGTGGTAGCTTGGGAAGCAGAGAGGGAGCAGGAACTCAGGGTCCTGGTGCTGGGCAGGGCACAGCTATCCCCTCTGGCAGGGCAGGGGCTTTGGTGTGACTTGTGCAGTGACTCAAAGCAGAGGCAGCTGCAAGTGGTGATGTGATGTGATGTGATGTGAGAGGAGAACTTGGGGCTTGTGGGGGCTCAGGAAAGTCTCCCCCCAATACCTCTTGTCCAGGCAAGAGAGGAGTTGGGAGCCTGATAGCACAGTGCAGTGCCTGATGCTTTGCTTTCTGCTGAGGGTGCAGGCTTGGGGGCTTCTCCTATTTACAGGGACAGGACAGGATGTCTGCCAGGGGGGGTCTGGCCAGAAACAAATTCTTTCCTGATGGGTTTTCTTCTGCACTGAAATCTGGTTTAGCCATTGGTGTGAAAAGTTGGAAGAACTTTTGGGTCCCCCTTGCTGCACCCAACATTTGTTCTCATGACTACATCCACCTCTTTGTCTGGCTCTGGTTTGGAACTGCCACCAGTCCTGCTTTCACTCCCACACTCCTGGTCCCATCTGAAAGGCTGCAGCTTAGAAACTTTTACACCTTTACGTGCAAATTAAACTGACATAAAAGTTGCCTGGCACTGGGTTAGGTTGCCCCAGTCAAACAGAATGGGGAGTGTTGCTCTCCCTTAATTACCCAGTTTATACAGAGGTAATGAGCCTGAGCTTTGATTTGCTCTTCTCTGTGTGAGGACTGCACATATACAATGCACATATGGATAAAATGATCTCTTTGCACTTGTGTGCAGAGCTTGCTGTGCAGGATGCTGTGGTTTATTGCACACCAACTGCTCTGTAGCAGCTTCCCTTGTGGAGCTGCTGCAAGTAGCAAGTGATGCCCCTTTCAAAACATCACTTGGTGTTTAGGATTTGCCACAGAACAGCTGATTCTGTAAGCATTGAATTTACACCCTTGCTTGCAGCTTGTTCCTCTCCCTCCCAATCTCCTTCCTTCACCTCCATGGCTTCCCCTCTCCCTCCCACACCTAAGTCTTTGATCTTTCTGCTGCATGAGGCAGCCCAGCCCATCTTGGGATGCTGGCACTGCCCTCTTGGATGCTGTTGCATTGCTTCTGACTCAGTGCAGCATCAGAACCCCACGCCAAGAACCTTTGGGCTTGGAGGGGAATGAATATTTTCTGCCTGGCTGGCAGAGTGCTGGGAGTGCAGGATTATTGGCACAGAGCTGAGGGGGTGCTGAGTGGTGCTGTCCCTGCTCAGGTTGTGCTGGCACAGCAGAGTTTAACAACCTGATGTCGAGAGCTTTTCAGGCCCATTTCAGGTGGGAATGACCTCAAAAACTATTTGAATGTTTTCCTCTTGGAAAAGGACTTGACTGGAAAAGGGATCTGGGTCCATCCTAGGGGAAAGCAACGTTTGCATCCAGAGCTCAGCATTCTGGAGCTAAACTCTCCCTGTGCTCTGTCACTCCTGTGCTGACTTGCAGCTGCTCAGATTATTTCTCTCCTCCCAGCAGAGATTTGAGGCTTTGCTGCTTTCTGCTCCTGCATTTCAACATCTCTTGGGTCAGCCCACGTCCAGCTCCCCAGAATCTGCTGGCACAGTAATTGCTTTGCTTTTGTGAAATAAAGTCTTGAAGAAGCTTGGAGTGATCTGCAAAATGTTTTAAATGATAACACAAAGCAACTGGAAAAAAATCACTTCATCCCTACTAAAAGCAAGGCCAGCCCTACCAGAAGTGTTTCCTTTGCTGGGTTTCTGGTTTTTCTGGGTTTTTGGTTTCTCCAAATCCACCTTGGCTGTGCTGCAAATATTATTTTTGTTTAAAAAAAAATAAAAGGAGGGGGGCATGGCTTTGTTTTCTTTGTTTTTATGAATTCTTCTGTATCTCTGCAGGGGTTATGGGTTTGTGAAGTTCACAGATGAGCTGGAACAGAAAAGAGCACTGACAGAGTGCCAGGGAGCTGTGGGCTTGGGCTCCAAACCTGTACGCTTGAGTGTGGCTATACCAAAAGTGTGAGTATGAGAGCAGGGGGGGCATCACCTCTGCTTCCAAGTGTCTTCAAGGAATACCCACAGATAGATTAAAAAAGCATCAGAATGCACAGGAATTAAAAAAAAAAAAATAAATAAGATGAAGCCTAAGCATTTGGCACTGTTTTATTGTATCCACGTGTTTAATTAAGGTTATTTTTAAAGTATCTGTTCCTTTGCATTAAGTTGAAATAGTCTGGCTCTGTTTATTGATTTCTGGATGGCAAAGCTTGCTGATTCTATTATAATGTTTACTAAACATAAGTCTCTTGGGGCAGGGATTAACTTTTTTTTCTGTGTTTGTTCAGAACCTGATACAATGAGATCCTGGTCTGACTTGGGGCTCGTAGCACTAGGGTAATACGAATAATAGTAATTGCTCCCTGTTTGAATAACATTTAGGTGTTCAGTGACCTCAGAAATCTTGGGGGGATGAGGAAGACAAAAGCAGGAAAAGGGGGGGTGTGGTGGTGAGAAGGTTGATGTTTCCCTCTTCCTGCTTCTCACTGGTTTCATCATTAGACATAACCTGACATGGGACATTGTTTTCATTCTCAAACAGTCTTTGTCATCTCATTATTTCAAATCTTGATAATCAGGTGGGATTCTCAGCTCCTTGAGAATGTAAATTTTAGTCAGTTTGAAGGCTATTTAACTTCTGGAGGATTTTTTTAATTCCTTATAGTCCATTTTACTTCCTGAGCTCTCCCAGCTCAATGCATTGAAGACCAATGATGCACTGATTGGCAGAAGAGAGAGGTTTTTGACCATTCTTACTGAAAAAAAACCCCAATTCTTTTGCAAGGCTCTAAGTCTTTAACTCTTTATGCAGAGCAAGACTCAGTGCCTTGCCTCAGGAAGCTGCAGAGTGCTTCATCCTATTTATCAGAAGGAAATAGGGACCTAAGAATCTGGATCATGGTTCAGGATTATTCTAAACTGAGGCTCAGAGTCCTGAACTCTTCCCTTCCCAAAGCCAGAAAGTGAGGCTAAATTAACTCATGAAGAGTGAAATCCATGGTTTTTAATGCAGATGAATATGGATACAGGAAAGGGCATTAAAGTTAAACCATTTCTTTCTTTCTGTGAGTGTATGCAAATGAGAAACACTGCTGCAGTAAACAGCAACTATATTTTAAAGCCTGGAATTTGCATGTTAAACCTTTTCTCTGTACCATAATGTATCCTAAGCTATTTCACTGCTTTTTTAATTATTATTATTATTTTTTCCTAATTGTTCTGCATTATTTCCAACTTCTTCCCTCTTTCTTCTTTTGAAGTAACCGTGTGAAATCAATGGAGTACAATCAGATGTACAACTATAATTATAACCAATATTACCAACAGTATCACAACTACTATGCCCAGTGGGGCTATGACCAGAACACAGGCAGTTACAGCTACAGCTACCCCCAGTATGGATACACACAGAGCACAATGCAGGTAGGACAGCACAACCTCCTCAGTTCCCTCTCACCACAGATATAGGATAAAAAACAGCCCTGGGCACAACTTCTCTTCAGCTCTGGGGTCTTCTTATAGCTGCTTGCTGAGGAGGCAAAACTTCAGCAGCCCCCTGTGGCCTTGGGAGGGGGGGGAATATTGCTGGCACTGGAAGGGTTAAAATTGGAGGGCCCAAAATGAAGTTTTAATATTGTTGTGATGGTAGAAGGGTTCTCTTGGTGTGGTATCTCTCTTCCTAAGCCTTGGTTTAGAGGCCAGGATAGATCAGGACAGGCACCCACTGCACTGCAGGAGCAGCAGGAACCTGTGTGGGATCTGCCCCAGGGAGGTTGTTGGGAGTGGGAGCTGATGTGTGAAGAAATCTGTTGTAATCAGCCAGCTACAAAAGGCAGTGGGTGACAGCTGCAATCATCAGGTGATGCTCATGAAAACAAAGATTGGGATCTGCTGTCCTAAGGGGTTTGTTTTTCCTTGCAGACATATGAAGAAGTTGGGGAGGATGCCTTGGAAGGTAATGTTGCTTGAATTGGACACTGAAGCTGACTTGTGTCTGGTTAGAGAGCAGCTTTCTCAAATTCACCCTTAATTTCAGGGGATAGGCTGAGGAAATCTGAGGGCTGAGAACATTTGTGGCTCACCATCCCTTGGTGCAGTTTCATCCTTATTTTATTCTTGCTGTTCCTTGTCTGAACCCTGTCAGGACTAGAAGTAATTTATTTCACTAGCACTGAGGTTTTAATCTTGTGCAGTGCTCAAGCTTTTCTCCTTCTGCTGAAGTATTATTTGGTGTGCTACAAAACAGACTGGTTTTCTGTAAAATAAAGGAATTTAGAGCCCAGGATAGGACACCTCACTGTGCTCTTGCTTTAAAAACAGAAATACCAGTTAGCACAATGCTAAAATATTTGCTTTGCAGTCACTCACAGGGCTGTGAGGGCACTGGGGGGAAAGGCTGATGAGGAGACTGATTGAGCTGGGGTTGTTTAGCCTGGAGGAGACTCAGGGGAGTCCTGATCACTCCCTACAAGTACCTGAAGGGAAGCTGTGGGCAGGTGAAGGTTGGGCTCTCCTCCCAGGCTACAAGTTACAGGAGGAGAGAGCATGGCCTGAAGCTGGGGAGGTTGAGGTTGGATGTCAGGAAGCACGTCCTCAAAGGGACTGCCCAGGGAAGTGGTGGAGTCCCCATCCCTGGAGGTGTTTCTGATGGGGCACTGAGTGCCAGGGTCTGGCTGATGTCAGGGTGCTGGGTCACGGGCTGGACTTGGTGACCTCAGAGGTCTTTCCAACCTCAGTAACTCTGTGACACCTCCCACTGGGCCAGGTTCAAGACTGGGCAAGCCCTGGGCACGTTTTGTGACTTCCCCCCACGTTTGGTTCTGTCAAACCCAACATCTTGACAGGGTGGGTTTGGTTTGGTTTGGTTTTTTTTTTTTTCCCAACACATTTGGTGTCTGACCCTTCCATCTTCTCTTCCCTCCTTTAGATCCAGCACCTCAGTTAGATGTCCAGGAAGCAAATAAACAATTTATGGAGCAGAGTGAAGAGCTCTATGATGCCTTGATGGACTGTCACTGGCAGCCTTTGGACACTGTCTCCTCAGAGATCCCAGCTGTTTTATAGCCTCCTGTCTGAGGTTCTGTGTCCTGTGTGACAAACTCACCAGTGCTCCCCAGACTGTTAATGCTGCCCTTGGGTCCTGCAGGAGTGAGGGGTGGCCCTTGCTCCACCACCCAGGTCTGGTACTCAAAGTGCAGAAGGATTCTGGCTCCTCCTGGAGGGAATGAGGATCATAGGAGCATCGTGGATTCCTGGTGGAAGTTAAAACCATGACAGTTTGATTCCTTTTGTCTTGAAATGAACTCTTAATGGTTCTTGGGAATTGTAATTTATAAACTCTCAACAAGATGGCACAGGGGAAGGACTCTGCTCCAACGTACAATAAAAAAAACAAAAAAGTTGGTCTTTTAAGTAAAATTACCCTTTGCATTTTGGTTCCTGCCCGTTTTTCTGCTTTGCTGCCCTTTTAACTGGCATCAGTCATTTCATCCAACTTTCATAAATGTGGTTCTTTTGGGTTTTTTTTGAAATCATTCTTGGATACCCCTAAAATGTCTCAAAAGCTTTCTAGTAACTGGGTAAGGTTGCTGTAACTGGAGCCCAGGAAAGAACCAAGTAGCTGAAGGTTTATGTTCTGCTTAACCTAAGCTCTGATCTGGAGCAAGCAAGTTTAGAGCTCAGTGTTCTTAGGCAAACACCAGAAGAGAATTTGGGAGGATAAAGACAGAAAGGAGTGCTCTAAAACTGCTCCAAAGCCTCCTGCCTGGTGGTGTCTCACACCTTTGCCTTTCCTCTCCACCTGAGTGGAAGGAAATAACTCCCCAGCAGTTTAAAACATCTTTCCCAGCAGCCTTGTCTAAATGGGATTTTGTCTGTCATGCCTTTTTTTCTTTGATATTGTTGTTTGTGAACACCCCCTGATGGTCTCATTAAGGTCTTCAGGTTTCCTGGTGTCTTCCACTCTCAGAGTGAATATGGTGAGACTGAAGATCTTGGAGCAGAAATGGGTCAGAGCAATCTCATCAAGATATTGTGCAACAAATTGTTGCTAACCTGGAAATCAGTTTTCTACTGGGTGTTGTATAAGCTGGCTGGACAAGCAATATATATTTAAGCTAAAATGATGTTGCATTAGAGGTGACAGTGAAAATAATAGCACTTATGTGTGTGTTATCAGGCCTTTTCAGGCTTTTGTGCCTTAAACTCTTTGGAGAAATAGGAACAGACAAACTACCTGTAATAAATGGCTACCCAAGAAAGAGTTTGGGAACTGAAATTGCTGCTGCAAAGCACTTTGTTGCCTCCCTGCCCCTGTTGGTGCAGAGATTTGCCACAAACTGAAAGACTTTCATAAAGCCTACTTCTGCTACCCCTTTGTTTGTGTCCATAATTCTGATCCCTGTGTCAGTCCGTGGGCTTTTTATCACCTGCAATGGCAAACATGAGTGTGAGCACCATGGTGGATTTGCTGGATTTCAGATTTTTCTGAATCCTAGAGGACTTCTGGACCCTTCTTACCCACTCTGGCTTTTTTCTCTCCTGCTGGGGGTTGTTCCCAGTGTCCTGACCTTCAGTTACTTTGAATTTAAGGAACTTCATGTTCCCCCTGTGCTCTGGTTGTGTTTCAGAGGTTGGAGGAGAGCAGAGTGCTTTTATTTTTCCTTTTATTTTCCTTTTTTTTTCCTTTTTTTTTTTTTTTTTTCCAGCAGTGCTGAACACACAGATGCTGCCCCTCTTCTTGCCAAGTGCCAAGCAGCATGGCAGAGGGGATGATGTAAAAAGGGTTTTTCTTGGTGTTCTGCTCTTCAGTGCTTTCCACATCAGCTGGGAAGCAACAGAGCTGCCCCTGGACCCCTTTCCTTTTGGCCCTGCCTTGGTAGGGAGAAAGTTGGTGATGGTTGAGCCACCCCAAGTGGCATCCCCTGACTTCCAGCAGAGCTGTGGGAATCACACAGAGCCCTGGGAACAACCTGGGAGCAGAAAGGGCAGGAAAGCTCCTCTGCTGCAGCCTGTTTACTGCTGCTGCAGAGCTTCAAATAGCTCCTGGGTTTCCTTTGAGCAGAGAGGTTGGTGTCAGGCTTTGGGCCACGTCCCCCCTGATGTGTGAGCCAGCCTTTTGGGGTGGTTTGGGAGGATCTCAGCCCATGTTCTGTTGAGCTGTTCATCTGTGTTTGCTTTAGGTTTTTTTGGGGGTTTTTTTCTATGTGTCACTTACTCATCTTTATGCTCCTTTTTTTGTTGTTTTTTCAGCTCCTGGCCACTTCTTGCAGCATCTGAAGCACAAAGGAGACTTGTGTGGAGCTATCCAGCTGGGCACCTGCATTGTGTAGGGTTTGTGTTTTGGAATCCAAGGTAAGCAGTGTGGGATTTTGTTTCTCTGAGGAAAAGCCCTGCTTAATTACCACTTAGTGTCACCCAAGATGAAAGGCAAGGGCTCCATGCAGCAAGGTAAATCCTGCTTTTATCTTTTCTCTGCTAAAGGCAAGAAATCCAGGGCAGATGATGATGTCACAGCCAAGTGGGATGATGGAATCCTTCACTATTGCATCAAAATCAAAATTCCTAATCTGGGATTAGGAACCACTCTGCCTTTCAGTGTGCAGCTGCACCCAGCCAGGATTTGACTTCTCCCCTCAGCACAGACACAACCCCTGAGGAGCTGCAGGCACAGAACCCCCCTGGGTCAGGAATTCATCCTTGCTTTGCCTTCACAGAGCATTTCCCTGGGCCTCCTCTGCTCCCATCTGTCCAGCAATGGGAATTGCAGCCTCCTCCAGCTCTTCCCTTACCCTGGGTGCTGGCACAAACTGTTGGGAGGTTCCCAACCCTCCAGGGAGCTTCCCCCAGGGCTTGGCTGCCCCTGTGGTCCAGCACTGCAGAGGTGCAGTGGATTTTATTTTTTTCTGCTCCATCATCTCTCCATCCATCTTCTCGTGGTGGGCTGAGGTTCTCCTGAGCACTCACTGGGGTTTGGGGTTGCTTTTTGGGGTTTCTCTCCCTGTAGTGTTGGCTGTTTTGATGTTTTTCCCGGATTGTCTGAATTTTTGGGATGAGGTTTGGATGATGGATTTTGGGGGTGGGTTTTTGTTTTTTTTTTCTGCAGTGAACAAGGTTCTGCCCAGCCCTAGGATCTCTCAGGGAGATTTTTAGGCTCACTTTGCCCAAGTAGCTGTGCCAAGGAGCAGTTGGGCTGCCCAGGGAATGCCTCGTGATTTGGCAGAGCAGCTGCAGGGGCTGTGGAGGAGGTGGAGGATGGGATCAGCTGCCCAAAATCCATCCTACCAGTTTTGACAAGGGCTGTTTTTAGAAGAGCTTGGGCACCCAAGGTTTGGGGCTCCCTTCCAGATGGACCTGGGCTTTGAAATCAGTGCCAGGCTCCTTTGGTTGGTTGCCTGACACGTTTGTGGTGGGGCTTGATTCCTGAGCTCTCTGGTGGTTTTAATCTGTAAATTTTGCCCAGAACAGGTTCTAAACTAACTGTTGCTCTCCCTCATCCTTCTCCAGGGCTCAGGGGCAGGAAGCAGGCTTGGGTTTTCCCCTCTCATCCCTCGCAGTGGCTTCAGCATCCCGACCTCCAGACATCTCAGCAGCCCCTTCCAAGCAGGTGCCCTCGATTTAAATCCCTTTCCACGGATGATGGAGCATTAAATCTAGGAACCTGACGGAGGTGTTGTTTTGGGAGACAGGCTTTTATTTCTAAGGAACTTCCACTCCTCACAGGGTGAGATGTTACAATAAGGGGAGGGAGCAGGTGGAAAGGTGGGGATGCTGCCTGCACCTTTTTGATGAGCAGCCCCGGACACGCACCCGGCGGGGAGGAGGAGGAGGCAGAAATGGTCTTTGTGCCCCCCGGAGGAGGGGAAGGGAGTGGGGTTCAGTGGAAGGGGAGGTTGCAGATGGAGGGGTTGTGGCTGTGCGGCACGGGCAGGGCTGGGGCGCCATGGCGGGCGCTGCGAACTACAACTCCCAGAGGGCTTCGCGGGAGGGGCTGCGCGCAACAGCCAATCAGCGCCCGCGCTGCCGCCCTATAAAAGGCGAACGCGGGCCACGCTCCGCCTCTCTCCCTTTGTAATGGCGGCGGGGAAGGCTCCGCGCTGAGGCGCCCGCACAATCCGCCGCCATCCGCCCTCCCCCGCGGCTTTCCCGCCGCTCCCACCATCCTTATGGGTGCCTCGCGAGCTCCTCTGCCGGGCGATGGCGCCTCGGGACGCCGGGAAGGGGAGGGCGGCGGCGGGAGGGCCTCGCTCCGTCCCTGCCCGGCCTGTGGGGAAGGTGCCGGGGCTGCCGTGGGTGAGTGAGGGAGCGAGCGGCCTGGGTGGGATGAGGCTGCTGCGGGGCGAGGGAGCTCTGCAGGCCTGGCCGGCCCTATCGAAGCTGTGTCTGCCTGGGTCCTGTGGCAGATGCAGTCAAAAAGGAGCCGAGAGCGAAGTTTTTTTTTTCCTTGACGGTCGCCGCTCAGTTTGAGCCTCGGTAACTGTCCGGCAACATTTCGGGAAAATACACGGCCCGGGAGGGGTAAAAGGGGGTGCTGGGTGTGGGCAGAGGTGGTTTCTGGGGGGGGGCTGTGGTTAGAAGGGAGCAGCCCCCCAAGAACCTGCAGCTGGGGGGTGTGGGTATCGTGGCATTTCTGTTACTTTAAGAGAGTTTTACTGCCCTAAGGCTGAAGATGCTTTTGTGCTCTTTCCCCAGCAGCACGGAGGATGATCCCGGTGTGTCCCAGGGGTGGTGACAGCCCCGGTTCGGCTGCCCCGGGTGGGTGAGACCCGCGGTCCAGGTTCTGGAGTCTGCCCATAGGCTGGAAACGTGGCTGCCCAGTGAGCACTGGGATTGTCTTGTCCCCCTGCTAACAGGTATTTGTTCCCAGTGCCAGGGATCCTGTATTCAAGGTTTAGCCCTGCAGCAAAGGATTTTCCACAGGCAGGGCCCGTTGCAAGTACCTCCAGTCATTAAGAACTCCACATTCCCTTTATTTCTTGCTCTGTTGAGATTGTGGGAGGAATGAGAGGACCCTCCCCAGCATCACTGTGCCTGGCCAGGGGCAGAACTGGGAGTCAAACCTGATCCAAAGCCAGCAGATGGCTCTGATTGTGCCTCAGGAGCTGTCCCAGGCTTTGAGCTCGGTGGTGGCTGCATGTTTATCCAAGAGCTGTGGTTCTGTGCTGTAGCTGCAGGTCTCCAACAACATGCAAGAGCAACGGGAAGGTCTTTGACTGCTCGGCCTCTTCTGCCTGGTGCTGTCACTCACCCCTCCTATATAAATATTTAGGAATTCCAGTGTTTCTTCTTGCCCAAGTCCTGGTGGTTTCTGGTTGGGGAGGCTATCACTGAGGTGTACTCAAAGCTCTGCAGCTTCCTCCTGATTTTGGAGGTGTTTTCTGATCTCTTCCAGGGTTCCTTGATGTTCCAGACCCCCCTCAGCCATCACCTGCCTGCTGGATAAACCCGAGGTGAGGCCACCCCCCCCTGCCAGACCTCTGTCACCAGGGCCTCCTGTTCCCTTTCCCATCAGATCTGCATTCCCGATCTTGTGGTCGAAAAAGGAGGGAAAACAACACTCAAACTGTGCTCAGGTTCTCTGCAGGTGCAGTCCTGCTCTGAGAGGGGACAGTTTGAGGACAGCCCGTGTTGGCCTCGGGGGTGCTGGGAGGAAGGGGGCAGAGAGCTGAGTTGATGGGAGAGGGAGATTTGGGGTCTGAGCAGGATGTGAGGTGTGGATTCCTGGTACTGAGCACCCCGTGGGTTTCAGGTGGGTTTCAGGTGAGACTTACCCATGGGTGGGGTTTTTTTTCAGGGTTTACCTGCGTGGTGGAAAATGCTGAGGGTCTGCCAGGCCCTTGTCCCCAGTGGAGCTGGGACACAGAACCTGTGAGTTCCATAGGGACTGCTGGGGGGTTGGGGTGGGATCTGGCCAAACCTGGAGGACAAAAGATGTTCAGGTGCCCGTGGCCATTCCTTCAGCTGGGTTTTCCAGTTGGGAATAATCCCTTTCATTAATCAGGAGCAGGCAGGGGGGGTGGGTGAGCTGGGTCAGCCCAGCCTGGCCCGTGATGACTCTTTCCTTGGAGACTGCTGGATGAATCCTGCGGATATGGGGCTGAGGCCGGGCAGGACCCAGCTGGGCTCCCCGCGGGTCCGAGTGCTCCACATCCAGGCTGGATTGTTCCGTATCCCATTTCTAGGTCTGAGCAGAGCCTGGAGCTGGGATGAGCCGCTCCCTGAGGGCTGCGGTGCCTCTTCCCCAGCTCCACCTCCGGATCCCGACTCCTCCCCGAACCGGGAGCTCCCCCAAGTGGGAAGAACACGGAACCGGCCTTTCCCTGGAGTTCTCTGAGAAGAGTTTGGGAGGGAGGGAGTGCCTGGGGATGAAATGTTTTGAGAATGAATAAATGGAATCACTTCACCTGGGGGGTGTTTGTTTGTCTGGGATCTGTGTCCCAAACCCTGCTGAGCAAATTCCACCCGAGCTTTCTGGTCCCTGGTGGGATGTGGCTGTTCCAGTGGGCTGGATCTCCCGGAGCTGGTGTGCTACTGGACTTGTTATTGCAGACTCCCTGTGTTTGTCCTTTTATATAAAATGGGAGTTATAAAACCCAACAAGCAGGTAACTCGGTGTTGGTGATTTGCCTGCGTTTGCAGAGCAGATGGAAATGATCCTCCAGGCACTTCCCTGCCCCTCCAGTCCTGGCTCACTCTGGATTGTCCTTTTTCCTCCTGGAATTTTGTGTCTGTAACTTTTCTCTGCTGTTTCTGCTCCTAACACTTCTGGTGCCCTTTGGGGGAGCTCTGGGGTGGGAAACCTTTGCTCAGACACTGGGGCTGAGGTGTCCCCAGGACCTCTGGGAGCCCCGGGCTTTGGGGTCACCCATTTTGTGAGGATGGAGAAGAAACTGGGGGTGTTCCCAGCCCCGGAGTTGTCCCAGGGGGTCTATTACCCCCTCCCTGCTGTCTGGGGACTGGGCTGTGACAAAGTCCCCGTGGGTGACCCGGGCTGTTTGCAGAGAGCACCTTTGTCCTGGGGACACGGAGTTGGTGTCTCTGCCTCCCCCTTCCCTTCCCTTCCCTCCTCCCCCTGGGATTTGGGAGCCCCTTTCCCTCCTCCCTTCCAGGATTGTGGCCTTGGGGGGGGCTGCAGCCCCTCTGACTGTGTCCCTACACTCACACCCTGGTTGTCCCCGTCTGTCACCAACACCAGGAGGTGGGACAGAGCTGGCATGTGAGGAGGCTGAACACCGTGTCCTGGGGACAGGAGGAACGAGGTGGTGGCTTCTCCCTCCTCCCCGGGACACTTTGTTTGTCTGCCCAGAGTGTCTGCGAGGCCAGAGCTGTCCCCGTCCCTGGGGAGGGGACAAGGGTGGGGATCTGTCCCCAGCCCCCAGCACGGCGAAGCTTGGCCAGGTCCTCACCGGGCATGGGGACAGTGACAAATCCCCCTCAGGACGCACCCCCGGAGGGACATTTCCAGTTCCGTGTCATCGTCCTGGGGGATGCGGCGGTGGGGAAATCCTCGCTGCTGCGCTGCTTCGCCGAGGGTGGGGACAGCGTGGGGACAGCCACCCCCTGTCCCACCATCGGGGTGGAGTTCTACAGCCGCACTGTCCCCCTGCCACCCGCAGGCAGGGCCAAGCTGCAGCTCTGGGACACGGCCGGACAGGAGAGGTTCAGGTGAGGTGGGGAGGGGGACACAGCCCCTCCGCGGGGACCCCAGCACCCACTGACCCATCCCCCCCACCCCGGGTGGGTGTGAAGTCCCTGGATGGGGGTGCGAGGATGGGGGAGGCTGCAGGGGTGGTGAAACCTTCCAGAGAAGCTGGAGGGGACTTCGGGGGTGACCAAGGGAGCAGGGCTGGGTGCAGGTCCTGGGGTGCTGGTGGGATGGGTGCAAGTCCTGGGGTGCTGATGGGATGGCGGGGGGGTTGTGCAGGTCCTGGGGTTCTGATGGGATGGGGGTGGGTGGAGGTCCTGGGGTGCTGATGGGATGGGTGCAAGTCCTGGGGTTCTGGTGGGATGGGGGTGGGTGGGTGCTTTTCTTTTGATTGCATCAGGGTGGAGCCAGGAGCTTCTGGGAGAGTGAAAGAGGCTCAAATGGGGCATGAATTGATGGTGTGTGGTTGGAGGGAGGGGTCTCACGCTGTCCCCATCCCTGGGAGCCTTTTTGGAGGGGACAGGGTTGGTCTGGGGGTGCTCCATTTCCACCCCGTGCTTGCTCACCCTATTGACAGCCACCCAGGGGTGCTGCCCCACCTCCAGACTGAGGGTGAGGGGTGGTGGTGGATGGAGAGACCTCCAAGCCCTTGCAGAACCCCACAGGTTCCTCTGGACCCCCCCAGTCTGGAGGAGGAGGAGGGGGGGTGGGGATGGGTGCTGAAAAGAGGGGTGCCCAGGCAGGTCCTGCTCCAGGGACCCAAAATTCCCTGTCCTGGGGTGTGGATGCTGTCCCCCAACATCCCCCTCCCCGTGTGTGTGTGCCCAGGTCCATCACGAGGTCCTTCTACCGGAGTGCAGCGGGGGTTCTGCTCGTGTTCGACCTCACCAACCGAACCTCCTTCGAGCACGTCCCCGAGTGGCACCGCGAAGCCACCGCCGGTGACCGCCCCCCCGCCTGCGTCCTGGTGGGACACAAGTGTGACCTGGTGGCCCAGAGAGCTGTGACAGCCGAGGAGGCCGGGGAGCTGGCTGCCACCTTGGGCATGGCCTTCGTGGAGACCTCAGTTCGGGGCAACCTCAACGTGGAATTGGCTTTCCAGACCCTGGCCGAGGGCATCCAGGGGGCTGCGGGGGGGCTCGTTCCTCACCAGGGCTCTGGTGGCATCAGGGTCATCCCCAACCACAGCCCCCGCCCGCCCCCACCACGGGGGGAGCCCTGGGAGCGCTGCCGGTGCTGATGGGGACAGTGGGGACGTGGGACCCTCCTGGGGGGATGCTTTTCCCCTAGGACATGCGTGGGGCTGCGTGTCCGTGTCCCCGTCCCCCTTGGGGCTCATTTCGAGCCTTCATTTGAGGGGTCTGGAAAAAAAAAATCCCGATGTTTGGAAGAAACCTGAGCTTTTCCCACTCGCAATAAAGGCCGTGGGCAGGGCAGGGACACCTGAGGAGGCTTTTCCTCTGGGACATGCGTGGGGCTGCGTGTGCCCGTGTGCCCGTCCCCTTTTGAGCTCATTTTGAGCCTTAATTACTCTGAGTGGTCTGAAAAAAATAATCCCAATGTTCGTAAGAAACCTGAGCTTTTCCCACTCGCAATAAAGGCCGTGGGCAGGGCAGGGACACCTGAGGAGGCTTTTCCTCTGGGACATGCGTGGGGCTGCGCCCCGGCCACCCCACCCCACCCTGCCCCCTTTCCCCTCCCCGGGGGCTCATTTGGAGCCTTCATTTGAGTGTTCTGAAAAAAAATAATCCCGATGTTCGTAAGAAACCTGAGCTTTTCCCACTCTCAGTAAAGGCTGTGCCGAGGCAGGGACACCCCGGGGGGGATGCTCTGATTTGGGGAGGGGGGGTGGGAGTTTCACCGGTGGATCCCATCACTTGCCGGATCCCATCACCCCGGCGCCAACTTCTGGGAAAACGGGAGCGGGCAGCTCCCGAGGGCTTCCAGCTGGCTGGATCCATGAGAAAGGAGCCGAGGGGGGCACCCCAGCACCCACGGAGCCGTGGGAACGCCTCCTGGGTGGAGGAGCGGAGGAGCCGAGGTGCTCCCTGCCCGCAGCGCGGTGCCCATGGAGCCGAGGTGGCAGCACCAGTTCCGGGTGATCATGTTGGGGGACTCGACGGTGGGGAAATCCTCCCTCCTGAGGCGTTACACCGAGGGGATCTTCCTGGATGCCATCAACCAAACGGTGGGAGTGGATTTCTACGTCCAGTTCGTGGAGTTGGAGCCGGGGCTGAGGGTGAAGCTGCAGTTCTGGGATACGGCCGGGCAGGAGAGGTTCAGGTGGGTCTGGAGCTGGTTATGGGGTGGGGGGATGGAGATGAGTGTTCTATCCCTCCCTCCCTGGGTTTGGGGTGCTTGGGGGGGCCCCGGGGAGGGTTTGTGTCCCCACTGGTCCCTTTGCTTGGGAGGGGAAGTCACCAGGATGGGTTCCACACATAAGAGTGAGGGTTTCTCACACATCAGAGGTGTCCCCAGGGAAAGGAGCCCTCAAGGGTGCATTTTATGCTCTGGTTCCAGCTCCAAAGGGACCCCCCCACCAACCAGCAGCTGGGGGAAGGGACTGGGACCTCACTGGGAGTTGGGCAAAGTGGTGACTTCAGCTGCCAGGAGCTGCTGGTGGGGACAGAGGGCTGCAGGGGACAGGAGGGTGATGAGTCTGGGGCTGCGGGGCGGGGTGAGCTCCAGGGATGTCCCTACAAGGGATGGGAGAAGTCCAGGCCCGTGGGAGAAGTCCAGGCCCGTGGTTGCAGGGGACAGGAGAACTCGAGGAGGTGTCTGCAGGGCACAGGAGAGCTCAGAGCTGTGGGTGCAGGGGACAGCTGAGCTTTGGTGGCCACATGGGGACAGAGCCACCTCCCCCACTCTGATCCAGCAGAAGGGACAATGTCCCTCACCCTCCTGGTGGCCACAAGGTGCAGGGGACACGTCTGGGGGGGGGTTCTGCAGGTGGGGGCGATGCTGCCCCAGGGACAGGGACACAAGGGACGACCCGGGGTGGGGACAGCTGACCCCTAGGTGTCACCTCAGGTCTGTGACTCGCTCCTACTACCGCAACTCTGCCGGGGGGATGCTGCTCTTCGACCTCACCAACCGCACGTCCTTCGAGAGCGTCCGGCGGTGGCACCGGGAGGTGACAGACACCCTGCAGCCCTCCCGGCTGGTGTTCTTGCTGGTGGGACACAAGAGTGACCTGGTGGGACAGCGACGGGTGGCCAGGAGGGAGGCGGAGAAGCTGGCGGCCTCCCTGGGGGTGCAGTACGTGGAGACCTCGGCCAAGGATGCCACCAACGTGGTCCAAGCTTTCCAGATGTTGACCTTGGCCATCTACCAGGCCCTGCAGAGCGGGAGGCTGAGCCCCACTGGGGCCTGGGATGGGGTGAAGAGCAGAGTCCCACTGCCCATCCAACACAAAGCTGGGGAGCAGGAGAAGGAGGAGGAGAAGAAGAAATGTTCGTGCTAGAGCTGGGGACGTGGCTGGGGCAGGTGAGGGGTGGAGAAGCCAAGGGGGGGCACATTAAACACCCCCCAAACACTGCTGCCTGCCTGTGTCTTCCTGGGGGAGCAGCAAAGACACCTGGGGGAGGGGTGATGTCCCCAAGCAGGATGGGTGACTCCCCCCAGGGCCTCTCTCCAAACCTCTGGATGGGCTGTGGTGAGGGACCCCGGGCCCCTCCTTCCTGCCCAGGGAGGGCTTGGTTGAGAATCACAGAATGGTTTGGGTTGGAAGGGACCTTCAGGGTCATCAAGATCCAGCCCCCAGCATGGGGAGGGACACCTCCCACTGGAAGGAACTGATTTGCAGTCACCTTGGCAGAGACCATCCCTGTCTCCCCCCCAAGAGGAACCACGGCTCCTCCCACAGCCCAGGGCCCTCTGAAAACCCTTTCCCAACCTAAAAACCCTTTCCCCACCTGAGCCCTTTGCTCTGGTGGGACTGGTGGGACCAGCAGCTCCTCTGGGGACCCCAAGTGAACCCCAGTCCCACGTTCTCCCCCCCAGCAGCCACTGATGGAGCAGTTTCCCCCAGCCCTGGTGCCCACCAGCCCAGCCTGGCCCGGGGCTCTCTGCTTTCATCACCCCCCCCCCCACCAGGCTTCTTCCCCATCCCTGCCAGGAGCAGAGGGAGCTCTGACTGGTTCTGAGCAGCTCTGACTGGTTCTCAGCTGCTTCAACTGGTTCTGAGCAGCCCCAACTGGTTCCCAAATTATTCCAGGCTGTGCAGCTTCCCTGGGGCCGGCAGAGCTGCTGGGTTCCTCCTCACCCCCCCAGCCAGCACCTGCAGCTCTACTGAGAGAGATGGAGCCCAGCAGGCAGGGGATGGGAACTCTTTGTGTCCCAGGCATGGAGAGAATCTGGCTCACTGGGATTGCTCCTCCTCAGCCACCCTGTCCCATTCCAAACATCCACGAAACTGCTGGCCCTGGGCTGGGTGTGAGGAGGGGAAGCCTCCCAGACTGGCTCTGAGAAGAGTTTTGTTACTGGAAGAGTGGTGAGGTGTTGGAACAGGCTGCCCAGGGCAGTGCTGGAGTCCCCAGCCCTGGAGGAGTTTAAAAAAACCACCTGGATGTGGCACTTGGGGCCGTGGTTTGGTTTGGTTTGGTTTGGTTGGGTTGATGATCTCAGGGTTTTTCCAACAGGAATGATTCCATGAGAACCTGCACTGCAGAGGCCAAACCAAACCCTTCCCTCACTCCAACCCCCAGGCCAGGAGTTCTCTCAACCAGGCCACCCAGAGCCCACCCATTCCCCTCTCCATCCCTGGAAGAGCAGAAGACGTGGGTTTAGATTAATAACTTCTTTATTCATGTAAAACAAACGCAGGTATTTATATAAACACTGACATTACAAAGTACTGGAGCAGGAAGGAGGAAACAAAAAAAACCTCTACAGATGCTTCTAATACTGTCCCACACACGAGCTGTCCCCTTGGATTAATCACTGATACAAGAAACCACTTTTCAAGTCACAAATAAAAAGTCTTTGCTTTGAGCTACGCCGCGCTCGGAGAGGAGGAAAAAGAAGGGAGAGCAGAATGTTGGTTGGGGTTTGGGTTGGTTTTTGGCAGATCTCCTCGTCAAGATAGTGCTGCACCGGTCATAAAAAATATATATATGCTTCTCTGTAAAGCATTAAAAAAACAAACAAAAAAATATCCCATGGGTGATGGGGTTGTGGAGGCTCCAGGGGAGAGGCCGAGATCCCAAACCGCGGCGCCGTCCGCTCCGGCTCTTCCCAGGGTTATTTCTTGGTGGTTTTGCGGATCAGTGCCATCCTCTGCAA